>NW_027667812.1:5000-7500 GCF_963924665.1 Micromys minutus | reverse complement strand
ACAGCAAAAACGACTAGGAAGTACCCGGAATAAGATGAACATCGGTTATGACTGAAAACGCTGTCCCGCTGACTGAAGAGTTGAAAGAATGTGTGATTTACAAAAAAAGACTTGGAAGTACCCAGAATGGACTGCACGTCGGAAGTGACTGCAAACTTCACCGGTAAATTTAAATAGACCCGCGAACCTGTCAATGTCTCTGGGAAGACCAAGGAATCAGTTGCACTTTGGGAGTGACTGAAACCAATGCCCGAGTGACTGAAGAGTTGAAACGACCTGGAAACCACACGAAACTACTGGTAATTTTTCGAAATGAGCTGCACATCGGAAATAAGTGAAAATGCTACACAGATGACTGTAAATTTGAAACGATCAGCGAACCAGTCAAAGCAACTGGGAAGTCCACGGAGTGGGTTGCACGTCGGAAGTGATTGAAAACGCTACGCGGGTGACTGAAAATTTGAAACGACCCGTGCACAATCCTAAACGACTGGGTAGTCACAGGAATGGGTGACATGTCAGAAGTGACTGAAAACGCTGCACTGTTGACTGAAAAGTTGAAACGAACCGGGAACCACCCGAAACATCTTATAAGTCACCGGAAGGGGTGCCCGTAGAAAGTGACTAAAATCGGTGCGCTGGTGACTTACAAAATTATTCGACCCGCCAACCACACAAAACGACTGTCTCTGAAACGTATTTCATGTCGGTTGTGACGAAAAACACTGCCTCAGAGACTTAAAAAGTTGAAACTATCTGCTATCCACCAAAAGCGACTGGTGAACCCCCGGCACAGCGGCTATTTAAAAGTGACTAAAAACGCTACCCCTAAACAGTGAAATGTAGAAACGAACTGCCCCAGAAACTTTAAAGGTGAAACGGTATGTGAACCACCCGAAATGACTGGGAAGTCCCAGAAATGTGCTGCATAACGTGACTGAAAATGCGTGTCTTGTTACTGAAAAGTTGAATGAAACCGAGAACCACACAAAACAAATGGTAAGTCCATGAAACGGTCTGCATGTCGGACATGACTGACAACGCTGCATCGGTAACTGAATATTGAAACGACACGCGAACCACACAAAAGGATTGAGAGGTCATCAGAACGGGATGCACTTAGAAATTGACAGAAGACACTGCCCATTGACTTAAAGTTGAAATGACCCGCGAATCACCCAAAATGACTAGGAAGTCCCGAGATTAAACTGCACGTTGGAATTAATTGAGAACGCTGCTCTGATGACAGAAAACTTGAACCGTGATCCTCCTTAAACGACTGGAAGACCCGGAATGTGCCGCAGTCCCGCTTACTGTAAAGTTGAAACAACTCACAAACCACCAAAAACGACTGGGAAGGTCACCGAATGGGCTGCACGTAGGAAGTTACGGAAAACGCTGCCCCAAGTGAATGAAAATAGAAAACACTCGCGAACCTCTGAAAACGACTGGGAAGTCTCCGGAATGTGCTTCACATTGGAAGTGACTAAAATGCTTACCGGGTGACTGAAAAGTTCAAACAACCCACAAAATTCACAAAAAGACTGGGAAGTCCTCAGAATGGGTTGCACGTCCGAATTAACTGAAAATGATTTTGCGGTGACTGAAGAGTTGAAACGACCTGAGAATTACCCAAAACAACTGGGAAGTTCCTGGAACGAGCTGCACGTCGGAATTGACTGAAAACGTTGTCCAGGTGAATGAAATATTCCAATTTCGAGCGAACCACGCAAAAAAGAACTCAGAAGTCATCGAAACGGGCTGCTCATAGGAATTGACTGAGAATAGTGCCCCAATGACTGAAAACTTGTAATGAAACGCCAATCGCCCATCTTTACTGGGAAGTCTCCGTTATGGGATGAACGTTGGAAGGTACTGAAAAAGTTTCCCCTGTGACTAAGAAGTTGAAACAACATGTGATCCACCAAAACGACTGGGAAGTATCCGGAATGGGATGCACGTCAGAAATGACTGAAAATTCTACCCGGTGACTGTAAAGTTTAAACGTTTCGAGAACCACCCAAAACGAATGGGAAGTCACCGGATGGGCTGCATGTCTGACATGACTGAAACGTTGCTCATTTGACAGAATAGTTAAAAAGACCCGCACACAGCTCAAAACGAGTTGGAAGACTACGGAACGGGTTGCATGTCTGAAGTGACTGAATCGCTGCCCCTTTGGCAGAAAAGTTGAAACGACCCGCACACAACTCAAAACGAGTGGGAAGACCACGGAACGGGTTGCACGTTGGAATTGACTGAAAACTTTTCTTCGGTGATTGAAAAGTTGAAATGACCCGCAAATCATGGAAAATGACTGGGAAGTCCTGAGAAAGAACTGTACGTCGAAAGTGACTGAAAACATATCCCTGTGACTCAAAAGGTCAAACGACCCGTGAAGCTCCCAAAACGACTGGTAAGTCTTCTGAACGGGCTGCACGTCGGAGTTGACAGAAAATGCTGTACTGGTGACTAAGAAGTTGAAGCGACCCGCCAACCA
>NW_027667813.1:0-69000 GCF_963924665.1 Micromys minutus | reverse complement strand
CCCTTATTTTCGGGCAGAAAGGCAGAAATTTCCCGTATTTTGGAGCATAATTGCAGAAATTCCCCTAGTTGTGGTGCAGAAAGACAGAAATTCCCTATATGTTGGGGCAAAAAGACAGAAATTCTCCTTATTTTGGGGCAAAACTCAGAAATTCCACTTATTTTGGGGCAAAATTCTAGAAATTTCCCTTATTTTGGGGCAAAATTGCAGAAATTTCACTTATTTTGGGGCAAAATTACAGAAATTTCACTTATTTCAGGGAAAAAAGTAAGAAATTTTCTTTATTTTGGGGCAAAAAGGCAGAAATTTTTAATATTTTCTGGCAAAAATGCAGAAATTCCCCTTATTTTGAGGTAAAAAGGCTGAAAATCCCCTTATTTGGGGGCTAAAAAGCAGAAATTTCCCTTATTTTAAGGCAAAATTGCAGAAATTTCACTTATTTGGAGGCAAAAAGAAAGAAATTCTCCTTATTTTGGGGCAAAACTTAGAAATTTCACTTATTTTGGGGCAAAATTCCAGAAATTTCCCTTATTTTGGGGAAAAATTGCAGAAATTTCACTTATTTTGGGGCAAAATTGCAGAAATTTCACTTATTTCAGGGAAAAAAGGAACAAATTTTCCTTATTTTGGGGCAAAAAGTCAGAAATTCCTAATATTTTGTGGCAAAAATGCAGAAATTCCCCTTTTTTTGAGGTAAAAAGGCTGAAATTTCCCTTATTTGGGGGCAAAGAGGCAGAAATTTCCCTTATTTTGGGGCAAAATTGGAGAAATTTCACTTATTTCAGGGTAATAATTCAGAAATTCCCCTTATTTTGTGGCAAAGAAGACAGAAATTCCCTTTGTTTTGGGGGAAAAAGACAGAAATTCCATTTATTTAGAGGCAAAAAGGCAGAAATTCCTTTTATTTTGGAGCAAAAATGAAGAAATTTACCTTTTTATGGCAAAAAGGTATGCATTCCCCTTACTTTCGGGATAAAAAGCAGAAATTCCCCGTATTTTGAAGCAAAATTGCAGAAATTCTCATAATTTTCAGGCAAAAAGTCAGAAATTCTCCTTATTTTGGAGCAAAAAGACAGAAGATCTTTTTTTTTTTGGAGCAAACATTCAGAAATTCTCGTTATTTTGGGGCAAAATTGCAGAAATTTCTTTTACTTTGGGGCAAAATTGCAGAAATTTCCCTTATTTTGGGGCAAAAATCAGAAATTCCCCTTCTTTTGGGGCAAAATTCAAGAAATTTCCTTTATTTTGGGGCAAAATTACAGGAATTTACCTTATTTTGGGGCAAAATTGAAGAAATTTACCTTATTTGGTGCAAAATTGCAGAAATTTCACTTATTTTCAGGTAAAAAGGCTGAAATTTCCTTCATTTTGGGGCAAAAAGGGAGAAATTCCCCTTATTTTGGGGCAAAATTTCAGAAATTTCCCTTATTATTGGGAAAAATTGCAAAAATTTTCCTTATTTTAGGGCAAAATTGCAGAAATTTCACTTATTTCAGAGAAAAAAAGCAAAAATTTTTCTTATTTTGGGGCAAAAAGGCAGAAATTTCCATTAATTTGTGGCAAAAAGGCAGAAATTCACCTTATTTTGGTGTAAAATGCAGAAATTTCACATATTTCAGGGCAAAAAGGCAGCAATTTCCCTTATTTTGGGGCAAAATTGCAGAAATTTCACTTATTTCAGTGTAATAAGTCAGAAATTCCCCTTATTTTGAGGCAAAAAAGACAGAAATTCCCTTTGTTTTGAGGGAAAAAGACAGAAATTACACTTATTTAGAGGCAAAAATGCAGAAATTTCCCTTATTTTGGAGCAAAAATGAAGAAATTTCCCTTTTTTATGGCAAAAAGTTATGCATTTCCCTTATTTTCGGGCAAAAAGGCAGAAATTCCTCGTATTTTGGAGCATAATTGCAGAAATTCCCCTAGTTGTGGGGCAGAAAGCCAGAAATTACCTATATGTTGGTGCAAAAAGACAGAAATTCTCCTTATTTTGGGGCAAAACTCAGAAATTCCACTTATTTTGGGGCAAAATTCCAGAAATTTCCCTTATTTTTGGGCAAAATTGCAGAAATTTCACTTATTTTGGGGCAAAATTGCAGAAATTTCACTTATTTCAGGGAAAAAAGTAAGAAATTTTCTTTATTTTGGGGCAAAAAGGCAGAAATTCCTAATATTTTCTGGCAAAAATGCAGAAATTCCACTTATTTTGAGGTAAAAAGGCTGAAATTCCCCTTATTTGGGGGCTAAAAAGCAGAAATTTCCCTTATTTTAAGGCAAAATTGCAGAAATTTCACTTATTTGGAGGCAAAAAGAAAGAAATTCTCCTTATTTTGGGGCAAAACTTAGAAATTCCACTTATTTTGGGGCAACATTCCAGAAATTTCCCTTATTTTGGGGAAAAAATTGCAGAAATTTCACTTATTTTGGGGCAAAATTGCAGAAATTTCACTTATTTCAGGGAAAAAAGGAACAAATTTTCCTTATTTTGGGGCAAAAAGTCAGAAATTCCTAATATTTTGTGGCAAAAATGCAGAAATTCCCCTTTTTTTGAGGTAAAAAGGCTGAAATTTCCCTTATTTGGGGGAAAAGAGGCAGAAATTTCCCTTATTTTGGGGCAAAATTCGAGAAATTTCACTTATTTCAGGGTAATAATTCAGAAATTCCCCTTATTTTGTGGCAAAAAAGACAGAAATTCCCTTTGTTTTGGGGGAAAAAGACAGAAATTCCATTTATTTAGAGGCAAAATGCAGAAATTCCTTTTATTTTGGAGCAAAAATGAAGAAATTTACCTTTTTATGGCAAAAAGGTATGCATTCCCCTTACTTTCGGGATAAAAAGCAGAAATTCCCCGTATTTTGAAGCAAAATTGCAGAAATTCTCATAATTTTCAGGCAAAAAGTCAGAAATTCTCCTTATTTTGGAGCAAAAAGACAGAAGATCTTTTTTTTTTTTTGGAGCAAACATTCAGAAATTCTCGTTATTTTGGGGCAAAATTGCAGAGATTTCTTTTACTTTGGGGCAAAATTGCAGAAATTTCCCTTATTTTGGGGCAGAAATCAGAAATTCCCCTTCTTTTGGGGCAAAATTCAGGAAATTTCCTTTATTTTGGGGCAAAATTACAGGAATTTACCTTATTTTGGGGCAAAATTGAAGAAATTTACCTTATTTGGTGCAAAATTGCAGAAATTTCACTTATTTTCAGGTAAAAAGGCTGAAATTTCCTTCATTTTGGGGCAAAAAGGGAGAAATTCCCCTTATTTTGGGGCAAAATTTCAGAAATTTCCCTTATTATTGGGAAAAATTGCAAAAATTTTCCTTATTTTAGGGCAAAATTGCAGAAATTTCACTTATTTCAGTGTAATAAGTCAGAAATTCCCCTTATTTTGAGGCAAAAAAGACAGAAATTCCCTTTGTTTTGAGGGAAAAAGACAGAAATTACACTTATTTAGAGGCAAAAATGCAGAAATTTCCCTTATTTTGGAGCAAAAATGAAGAAATTTCCCTTTTTTATGGCAAAAAGTTATGCATTTCCCTTATTTTCGGGCAAAAAGGCAGAAATTCCCCGTATTTTGGAGCATAATTGCAGAAATTCCCCTAGTTGTGGGGCAGAAAGACAGAAATTCCCTATATGTTGGGGCAAAAAGACAGAAATTCTCCTTATTTTGGGGCAAAACTCAGAAATTCCACTTATTTTGGGGCAAAATTCCAGAAATTTCCCTTATTTTGGGGCAAAATTGCAGAAATTTCACTTATTTTGGGGCAAAATTGCAGAAATTTCACTTATTTCAGGGAAAAAAGTAAGAAATTTTCTTTATTTTGGGGCAAAAAGGCAGAAATTCCTAATATTTTCTGGCAAAAATGCAGAAATTCCCCTTATTTTGAGGTAAAAAGGCTAAAAATCCCCTTATTTGGGGGCTAAAAAGCAGAAATTTCCCTTATTTTAAGGCAAAATTGCAGAAATTTCACTTATTTGGAGGCAAAAAGACAGAAATTCTCCTTATTTTGGGGCAAAACTTAGAAATTCCACTTATTTTGGGGCAAAATTCCAGAAATTTCCCTTATTTTGGGGAAAAAATTGCAGAAATTTCACTTATTTTGGGGCAAAATTGCAGAAATTTCACTTATTTCAGGGAAAAAAGGAACAAATTTTCCTTATTTTGGGGCAAAAAGTCAGAAATTCCTAATATTTTGTGGCAAAAATGCAGAAATTCTACTTATTTTGAGGTAAAAAGGCTGAAATTCCCCTTATTTGGGGGCAAAGAGGCAGAAATTTCCCTTATTTTGGGGCAAAATTGGAGAAATTTCACTTATTTCAGGGTAATAATTCAGAAATTCCCCTTATTTTGGGGCAAAAAATACAGAAATTCCCTTTGTTTTGGGGGAAAAATACAGAAATTCCATTTATTTAGAGGCAAAAAGGCAGATATTCCCCTTATTTTGGAGCCAAAATGAAGAAATTTACCTTTTTATGGCAAAAAGGTATGCATTCCCCTTACTTTTGGGATAAAAAGCAGAAATTCCCCGTATTTTAAAGCAAAATTGCAGAAATTCTCATAATTTTCAGGCAAAAAGTCAGAAATTCTTATTTTGGAGCAAAAAGACAGAAGATCTTTTTTTTTTTTTGGGAGCAAACATTCAGAAATTCTCGTTATTTTGGGGCAAAATTGCAGAAATTTCCTTTACATTGGGGCAAAATTTCAGAAATTTCCCTTATTTTGGGGCAAAAATCAGAAATTCCCCTTCTTTTGGGGCAAAATTCAAGAAATTTCCTTTATTTTGGGGCAAAATTACAGGAATTTACCTTATTTTGGGGCAAAATTGAAGAAATTTACCTTATTTGGTGCAAAATTGCAGAAATTTCACTTATTTTCATATAAAGACTGAAATTTCCTTCATTTTGGGGCAAAAAGGGAGAAATTCCCCTTATTTTGGGGCAAAATTGCAGAAATTTCCCTTATTATTGGGAAAAATTGCAGAAATTTCACTTATTTTGGGGCAAAATTGCAGAAATTTCACTTATTTCAGGGAAAAAAGGAACAAATTTTCCTTATTTTGGGGCAAAAAGTCAAAAATTCCTAATATTTTGTGGCAAAAATGCAGAAATTCCCCTTATTTTGAGGTAAAAAGGCTGAAATTTCCCTTATTTGGGGGCAAAGAGGCAGAAATTTCCCTTATTTTGGGGCAAAATTGGAGAAATTTCACTTATTTCAGGGTAATAATTCAGAAATTCCTCTTATTTTGGGGCAAAAAAGACAGAAATTCCCTTTGTTTTGGGGGAAAAAGACAGAAATTCCATTTATTTAGATTCAAAAAGGCAGAAATTTCCCTTATTTTGGAGCCAAAATGAAGAAATTTACCTTTTTATGGCAAAAAGGTATGCATTCCCCTTACTTTCGGGATAAAAAGCAGAAATTCCCCGTATTTTGAAGCAAAATTGCAGAAATTCTCATAATTTTCAGGCAAAAAGTCAGAAATTCTCCTTATTTTGGGGCAAAAAGACAGAAGATCTTTTTTTTTTGGGAGCAAACATTCAGAAATTCTCGTTATTTTGGGGCAAAATTGCAGAAATTTCCTTTACATTGGGGCAAAATTGCAGAAATTTCCCTTATTTTGGGGCAAAAATCAGAAATTCCCCTTCTTTTGGGGCAAAATTCGAGAAATTTCCTTTATTTTGGGGCAAAATTACAGGAATTTACCTTATTTTGGGGCAAAATTGAAGAAATTTACCTTATTTGGTGCAAAATTGCAGATATTTCACTTATTTTCAGGTAAAAAGGCTGAAATTTCTTTCATTTTGGGGCAAAAAGAGAAATTCCCCTTATTTTGGGGCAAAATTGCAAAAATTTCCCTTATTATTGGAAAAAATTGCAGAAATTTTCCTTATTTTAGGGCAAAATTGCAGAAATTTTACTTATTTCAGAGAAAAAAAGCAAAAATTTTTCTTATTTTGGGGCAAAAAGGCAGAAATTTCCATTAATTTGTGGCAAAAAGGCAGAAATTCACCTGATTTTGGTGTAAAATGCAGAAATTTCACATATTTCAGGGCAAAAAGGCAGCAATTTCCCTTATTTTGGGGCAAAAATCAGAAATTCCCCTTCTTTTGGGGCAAAATTCAAGAAATTTCCTTTATTTTGGGGCAAAATTACAGGAATTTACCTTATTTTGGGGCAAAATTGAAGAAATTTACCTTATTTGGTGCAAAATTGCAGAAATTTCACTTATTTTCAGGTAAAAAGGCTGAAATTTCCTTCATTTTCGGGCAAAAAGGGAGAAATTCCCCTTATTTTGGGGCAAAATTGCAGAAATTTCCCTTATTATTGGGAAAAATTGCAGAAATTTTCCTTATTTTAGGGCAAAATTGCAGAAATTTCACTTATTTCAGAGAAAAAAAGCAAAAATTTTTCTTATTTTGGAGCAAAAAGACAGAAATTTCCATTAATTTGTGACAAAAAGGCAGAAATTCACCTTATTTTGGTGTAAAATGCAGAAATTTCACATATTTCAGGGCAAAAAGGCAGCAATTTCCCTTATTTTGGGGCAAAATTGCAGAAATTTCACTTGTTTCAGTGTAATAAGTCAGAAATTCCCCTTATTTTAAGGCAAAAAGCACAGAAATTCCCTTTGTTTTGAGGGAAAAAGACAGAAATTCCACTTATTTAGAGGCAAAAATGCAGAAATTTCCCTTATTTTGGAGCAAAAATGAAGAAATTTCCCTTTTTTATGGCAAAAAGTTATGCATTCTCCTTATCTTTGGGCAAAAAGGCAGAAATTCCCCGTATTTTGGAGCATAATTGCAGAAATTCCCCTAGTTGTGGTGCAGAAAGACAGAAATTCCCTATATGTTGGGGCAAAAAGACAGAAATTCTCCTTATTTTGGGGCAAAACTCAGAAATTCCACTTATTTTGGGGCAAAATTCCAGAAATTTCCCTTATTTTGGGGCAAAATTGCAGAAATTTCACTTATTTTGGGGCAAAATTGCAGAAATTTCACTTATTTCAGGGAAAAAAAGAAGAAATTTTCTTTATTTTGGGGCAAAAAGGCAGAAATTCCTAATATTTTCTGGCAAAAATGCAGAAATTCCCCTTATTTTGAGGTAAAAAGGCTGAAATTCCCCTTATTTGGGGGCAAAAAGGCTGAAATTTCCCTTATTTTAAGGTAAAATTGCAGAAATTTCACTTATTTGGAGGCAAAAATACAGAAATTCTCCTTATTTTGGGGCAAAACTTAGAAATTCCACTTATTTTGGGGCAAAATTCCAGAAATTTCCCTTATTTTGGGGAAAAAATTGCAGAAATTTCACTTATTTCAGGGAAAAAAGGAACAAATTTTCCTTATTTTGGGGCAAAAAGTCAGAAATTACTAATATTTTGTGGCAAAAATGCAGAAATTCCCCTTATTTTGAGGTAAAAAGGCTGAAATTCCCCTTATTTGGGAGCAAAGAGGCAGAAATTTCCCTTATTTTGGGGCAAAATTGGAGAAATTTCACTTATTTCAGGGTAATAATTCAGAAATTCCCATTATTTTGGGGCAAAAAAGACAGAAATTCCCTTTGTTTTGGGGGAAAAAGACAGAAATTCCATTTACTTAGAGGCAAAAAGGCAGAAATTCCCCTTATTTTGGAGCAAAAATGAAGAAATTTACTTTTTTATGGCAAAAAGGTATGCATTCCCCTTACTTTCGGGATAAAAAGCAGAAATTCCCCGTATTTTGAAGCAAAATTGCAGAAATTCTCATAATTTTCAGGCAAAAAGGCAGAAATTCTCCTTATTTTGGAGCAAAAAGACAGAAGATCTTTTTTTTTTGGGAGCAAACATTCAGAAATTCTCGTTATTTTGGGGCAAAATTGCAGAAATTTCCTTTACATTGGGGCAAAATTGCAGAAATTTCCCTTATTTTGGGGCAAAAATCAGAAATTCCCCTTCTTTTGGGGCAAAATTCAAGAAATTTCCTTTATTTTGGGGCAAAATTACAGGAATTTACCTTATTTTGGGGCAAAATTGAAGAAATTTACCTTATTTGGTGCAAAATTGCAGAAATTTCACTTATTTTCAGGTAAAAAGGCTGAAATTTCCTTCATTTTGGGGCAAAAAGGGAGAAATTCCCCTTATTTTGGGGCAAAATTGCAGAAATTTCCCTTATTATTGGGAAAAATTGCAGAAATTTTCCTTATTTTAGGGCAAAATTGCAGAAATTTCACTTATTTCAGAGAAAAAAAGCAAAAATTTTTCTTATTTTGGGGCAAAAAGGCAGAAATTTCCATTAATTTGTGGCAAAAAGGCAGAAATTCACCTTATTTTGGTGTAAAATGCAGAAATTTCACATATTTCAGGGCAAAAAGGCAGCAATTTCCCTTATTTTGGGGCAAAATTGCAGAAATTTCACTTATTTCAGTGTAATAAGTCAGAAATTCCCCTTATTTTGAGGCAAAAAGGACAGAAATTCCCTTTGTTTTGAGAAAATAAGACAGAAATTCCACTTATTTAGAGGCAAAAATGCAGAAATTTCCCTTATTTTGGAGCAAAAATGAAGAAATTTCCCTTTTTTATGGCAAAAAGTTATGCATTCCCCTTATTTTCGGGCAAAAAGGCAGAAATTTCCCGTATTTTGGAGCATAATTGCAGAAATTCCCCTAGTTGTGGTGCAGAAAGACAGAAATTCCCTATATGTTGGGGCAAAAAGACAGAAATTCTCCTTATTTTGGGGCAAAACTCAGAAATTCCACTTATTTTGGGCCAAAATTCCAGAAATTTCCCTTATTTTGGGGCAAAATTGCAGAAATTTCACTTATTTTGGGGCAAAATTGCAGAAATTTCACTTATTTCAGAGAAAAAAAGAAGAAATTTTCTTTATTTTGGGGCAAAAAGGCAGAAATTCCTAATATTTTCTGGCAAAAATGCAGAAATTCCCCTTATTTTGAGGTAAAAAGGCTGAAATTCCCCTTATTTGGGGTCAAAAAGGCAGAAATTTCCCTTATTTTAAGGCAAAATTGCAGAAATTTCACTTATTTGGAGGCAAAAAGACAGAAATTCTCCTTATTTTGGGGCAAAACTTAGAAATTCCACTTATTTTGGGGCAAAATTCCAGAAATTTCCCTTATTTTGGGGAAAAAATTGCAGAAATTTCACTTATTTTGGGGCAAAATTGCAGAAATTTCACTTATTTCAGGGAAAAAAGGAACAAATTTTCCTTATTTTGGGGCAAAAAGTCAGAAATTCCTAATATTTTGTGGCAAAAATGCAGAAATTCCCCTTATTTTGAGGTAAAAAGGCTGAAATTCCCCTTATTTGGGGGCAAAGAGGCAGAAATTTCCCTTATTTTGGGGCAAAATTGGAGAAATTTCACTTATTTCAGGGTAATAATTCAGAAATTCCCCTTATTTTGGGGCAAAAAAGACAGAAATTCCCTTTGTTTTGGGGGAAAAAGACAGAAATTCCATTTATTTAGAGGCAAAAAGGCAGAAATTCCCCTTATTTTGGAGCCAAAATGAAGAAATTTACTTTTTTATGGCAAAAAGGTATGCATTCCCCTTACTTTCGGGATAAAAAGCAGAAATTCCCCGTATTTTGAAGCAAAATTGCAGAAATTCTCATAATTTTCAGGCAAAAAGGCAGAAATTCTCCTTATTTTGGAGCAAAAAGACAGAAGATCTTTTTTTTTTGGGAGCAAACATTCAGAAATTCTCGTTATTTTGGGGCAAAATTGCAGAAATTTCCTTTACATTGGGGCAAAATTGCAGAAATTTCCCTTATTTTGGGGCAAAAATCAGAAATTCCCCTTCTTTTGGGGCAAAATTCAAGAAATTTCCTTTATTTTGGGGCAAAATTAGAGGAATTTACCTTATTTTGGGGCAAAATTGAAGAAATTTACCTTATTTGGTGCAAAATTGCAGAAATTTCACTTATTTTCATATACAGGCTGAAATTTCCTTCATTTTGGGGCAAAAAGGGAGAAATTCCCCTTATTTTAAGGCAAAATTTCAGAAATTTCACTTATTTGGAGGCAAAAAGACAGAAATTCTCCTTATTTTGGGGCAAAACTTAGAAATTCCATTTATTTTGGGGCAAAATTCCAGAAATTTCCCTTATTTTGGGGAAAAAAATTACAGAAATTTCACTTATTTTTGGGCAAAATTGCAGAAATTTCACTTATTTCAGGGAAAAAAAGAAGAAATTTTCTTTATTTTGGGGCAAAAAGGCAGAAATTCCTAATATTTTCTGGCAAAAATGCAGAAATTCCCCTTATTTTGAGGTAAAAAGGCTGAAATTCCCCTTATTTGGGGGCAAAAAGGCAGAAATTTCCCTTATTTTGGGGCAAAATTGCAGAAATTTCACTTATTTGGAGGCAAAAAGACAGAAATTATCCTTATTTTGGGGCAAAACTGAGAAATTCCACTTATTTTGGGGCAAAATTTTAGAAATTTCCCTTATTTTGTGGAAAAAATTGCAGAAATTTCACTTATTTCAGTGTAATAATTCAAAAATTCCCCTTATTTTGAGGCAAAAAGGACAGAAATTCCCTTTGTTTTGAGAAAAAAAGACAGAAATTCCACTTATTTATAGGCAAAAATGCAGAAATTTCCCTTATTTTGGAGCAAAAATGAAGAAATTTCCCTTTTTTATGGCAAAAAGTTATGCATTCCCCTTATTTTCGGGCAAAAAGGCAGAAATTTCCCGTATTTTGGAGCATAATTGCAGAAATTCCCCTAGTTGTGGTGCAGAAAGACAGAAATTCCCTATATGTTGGGGCAAAAAGACAGAAATTCTCCTTATTTTGGGGCAAAACTCAGAAATTCCACTTATTTTGGGCCAAAATTCCAGAAATTTCCCTTATTTTGGGGCAAAATTGGAGAAATTTCACTTATTTTGGGGCAAAATTGCAGAAATTTCACTTATTTCAGGGAAAAAAAGAAGAAATTTTCTTTATTTTGGGGCAAAAAGGCAGAAATTCCTAATATTTTCTGGCAAAAATGCAGAAATTTCCCTATTTTGAGGTAAAAAGGCTGAAATTCCCCTTATTTGGGGGCAAAAAGGCAGAAATTTCCCTTATTTTAAGGCAAAATTGCAGAAATTTCACTTATTTGGAGGCAAAAAGACAGAAATTCTTCTTATTTTGGGGCAAAACTTAGAAATTCCACTTATTTTGGGGCAAAATTCCAGAATTTTCCCTTATTTTGGGGAAAAAATTCCAGAAATTTCACTTATTTTGGGGCAAAATTGCAGAAATTTCACTTATTTCAGGGAAAAAAGGAACAAATTTTCCTTATTTTGAGGCAAAAAGTCAAAAATTCCTAATATTTTGTGGCAAAAATGCAGAAATTCCCCTTATTTTGAGGTAAAAAGGCTGAAATTTCCCTTATTTGGGGGCAAAGAGGCAGAAATTTCCCTTATTTTGGGGCAAAATTGGAGAAATTTCACTTATTTCAGGGTAATAATTCAGAAATTCCCCTTATTTTGTGGCAAAAAAGACAGAAATTCCCTTTGTTTTTGGGGAAAAAGATAGAAATTCCATTTATTTAGAAGCAAAAATGCAGAAATTCCCCTTATTTTGGAGCAAAAATGAAGAAATTTACCTTTTTATGGCAAAAAGGTATGCATTCCCCTTACTTTCGGGATAAAAAGCAGAAATTCCCCGTATTTTAAAGCAAAATTGCAGAAATTCTCATAATTTTCAGGCAAAAAGTCAGAAATTCTCCTTATTTTGGAGCAAAAAGACAGAAGATCTTTTTTTTTTTTGGGAGCAAACATTCAGAAATTCTCGTTATTTTGGGGCAAAATTGCAGAAATTTCCTTTACATTGGGGCAAAATTGCAGAAATTTCCCTTATTTTGGGGCAAAAATCAGAAATTCCCCTTCTTTTGGGGCAAAATTCAAGAAATTTCCTTTATTTTGGGGCAAAATTACAGGAATTTACCTTATTTTGGGGCAAAATTGAAGAAATTTACCTTATTTGGTGCAAAATTGCAGAAATTTCACTTATTTTCAGGTAAAAAGGCTGAAATTTCCTTCATTTTGGGGCAAAAAGGGAGAAATTCCCCTTATTTTGGGGCAAAATTGCAGAAATTTCCCTTATTATTGGGAAAAATTGCAGAAATTTTCCTTATTTTAGGGCAAAATTGCAGAAATTTCACTTATTTCAGAGAAAAAAAGCAAAAATTTTTCTTATTTTGGGGCAAAAAGGCAGAAATTTCCATTAATTTGTGGCAAAAAGGCAGAAATTCACCTTATTTTGGTGTAAAATGCAGAAATTTCACATATTTCAGGGCAAAAAGGCAGCAATTTCCCTTATTTTGGGGCAAAATTGCAGAAATTTCACTTATTTCAGTGTAATAAGTCAAAAATTCCCCGTATTTTGAGGCAAAAAGGACAGAAATTCCCTTTGTTTTGAGAAAAAAAGACAGAAATTCCACTTATTTAGAGGCAAAAATGCAGAAATTTCCCTTATTTTGGAGCAAAAATGAAGAAATTTCCCTTTTTTATGGCAAAAAGTTATGCATTCCCCTTATTTTCGGGCAAAAAGGCAGAAATTTCCCGTATTTTGGAGCATAATTGCAGAAATTCCCCTAGTTGTGGTGCAGAAAGACAGAAATTCCCTATATGTTGGGGCAAAAAGACAGAAATTCTCCTTATTTTGGGGCAAAACTCAGAAATTCCACTTATTTTGGGGCAAAATTCCAGAAATTTCCCTTATTTTGGGGCAAAATTGCAGAAATTTCACTTATTTTGGGGCAAAATTGCAGAAATTTCACTTATTTCAGGGAAAAAAAGAAGAAATTTTCTTTATTTTGGGGCAAAAAGGCAGAAATTCCTAATATTTTCTGGCAAAAATGCAGAAATTCCCCTTATTTTGAGGTAAAAAGGCTGAAATTCCCCTTATTTGGGGGCAAAAAGGCAGAAATTTCCCTTATTTTGGGGCAAAATTGCAGAAATTTCACTTATTTGGAGGCAAAAAGACAGAAATTATCCTTATTTTGGGGCAAAACTGAGAAATTCCACTTATTTTGGGGCAAAATTTTAGAAATTTCCCTTATTTTGTGGAAAAAATTGCAGAAATTTCACTTATTTCAGTGTAATAATTCAAAAATTCCCCTTATTTTGAGGCAAAAAGGACAGAAATTCCCTTTGTTTTGAGAAAAAAAGACAGAAATTCCACTTATTTATAGGCAAAAATGCAGAAATTTCCCTTATTTTGGAGCAAAAATGAAGAAATTTCCCTTTTTTATGGCAAAAAGTTATGCATTCCCCTTATTTTCGGGCAAAAAGGCAGAAATTTCCCGTATTTTGGAGCATAATTGCAGAAATTCCCCTAGTTGTGGTGCAGAAAGACAGAAATTCCCTATATGTTGGGGCAAAAAGACAGAAATTCTCCTTATTTTGGGGCAAAACTCAGAAATTCCACTTATTTTGGGCCAAAATTCCAGAAATTTCCCTTATTTTGGGGCAAAATTGGAGAAATTTCACTTATTTTGGGGCAAAATTGCAGAAATTTCACTTATTTCAGGGAAAAAAAGAAGAAATTTTCTTTATTTTGGGGCAAAAAGGCAGAAATTCCTAATATTTTCTGGCAAAAATGCAGAAATTTCCCTATTTTGAGGTAAAAAGGCTGAAATTCCCCTTATTTGGGGGCAAAAAGGCAGAAATTTCCCTTATTTTAAGGCAAAATTGCAGAAATTTCACTTATTTGGAGGCAAAAAGACAGAAATTCTTCTTATTTTGGGGCAAAACTTAGAAATTCCACTTATTTTGGGGCAAAATTCCAGAATTTTCCCTTATTTTGGGGAAAAAATTCCAGAAATTTCACTTATTTTGGGGCAAAATTGCAGAAATTTCACTTATTTCAGGGAAAAAAGGAACAAATTTTCCTTATTTTGAGGCAAAAAGTCAAAAATTCCTAATATTTTGTGGCAAAAATGCAGAAATTCCCCTTATTTTGAGGTAAAAAGGCTGAAATTTCCCTTATTTGGGGGCAAAGAGGCAGAAATTTCCCTTATTTTGGGGCAAAATTGGAGAAATTTCACTTATTTCAGGGTAATAATTCAGAAATTCCCCTTATTTTGTGGCAAAAAAGACAGAAATTCCCTTTGTTTTTGGGGAAAAAGATAGAAATTCCATTTATTTAGAAGCAAAAATGCAGAAATTCCCCTTATTTTGGAGCAAAAATGAAGAAATTTACCTTTTTATGGCAAAAAGGTATGCATTCCCCTTACTTTCGGGATAAAAAGCAGAAATTCCCCGTATTTTAAAGCAAAATTGCAGAAATTCTCATAATTTTCAGGCAAAAAGTCAGAAATTCTCCTTATTTTGGAGCAAAAAGACAGAAGATCTTTTTTTTTTTTGGGAGCAAACATTCAGAAATTCTCGTTATTTTGGGGCAAAATTGCAGAAATTTCCTTTACATTGGGGCAAAATTGCAGAAATTTCCCTTATTTTGGGGCAAAAATCAGAAATTCCCCTTCTTTTGGGGCAAAATTCAAGAAATTTCCTTTATTTTGGGGCAAAATTACAGGAATTTACCTTATTTTGGGGCAAAATTGAAGAAATTTACCTTATTTGGTGCAAAATTGCAGAAATTTCACTTATTTTCAGGTAAAAAGGCTGAAATTTCCTTCATTTTGGGGCAAAAAGGGAGAAATTCCCCTTATTTTGGGGCAAAATTGCAGAAATTTCCCTTATTATTGGGAAAAATTGCAGAAATTTTCCTTATTTTAGGGCAAAATTGCAGAAATTTCACTTATTTCAGAGAAAAAAAGCAAAAATTTTTCTTATTTTGGGGCAAAAAGGCAGAAATTTCCATTAATTTGTGGCAAAAAGGCAGAAATTCACCTTATTTTGGTGTAAAATGCAGAAATTTCACATATTTCAGGGCAAAAAGGCAGCAATTTCCCTTATTTTGGGGCAAAATTGCAGAAATTTCACTTATTTCAGTGTAATAAGTCAAAAATTCCCCGTATTTTGAGGCAAAAAGGACAGAAATTCCCTTTGTTTTGAGAAAAAAAGACAGAAATTCCACTTATTTAGAGGCAAAAATGCAGAAATTTCCCTTATTTTGGAGCAAAAATGAAGAAATTTCCCTTTTTTATGGCAAAAAGTTATGCATTCCCCTTATTTTCGGGCAAAAAGGCAGAAATTTCCCGTATTTTGGAGCATAATTGCAGAAATTCCCCTAGTTGTGGTGCAGAAAGACAGAAATTCCCTATATGTTGGGGCAAAAAGACAGAAATTCTCCTTATTTTGGGGCAAAACTCAGAAATTCCACTTATTTTGGGGCAAAATTCCAGAAATTTCCCTTATTTTGGGGCAAAATTGCAGAAATTTCACTTATTTTGGGGCAAAATTGCAGAAATTTCACTTATTTCAGGGAAAAAAAGAAGAAATTTTCTTTATTTTGGGGCAAAAAGGCAGAAATTCCTAATATTTTCTGGCAAAAATGCAGAAATTCCCCTTATTTTGAGGTAAAAAGGCTGAAATTCCCCTTATTTGGGGGCAAAAAGGCAGAAATTTCCCTTATTTTGGGGCAAAATTGCAGAAATTTCACTTATTTGGAGGCAAAAAGACAGAAATTATCCTTATTTTGGGGCAAAACTGAGAAATTCCACTTATTTTGGGGCAAAATTTTAGAAATTTCCCTTATTTTGTGGAAAAAATTGCAGAAATTTCACTTATTTCAGTGTAATAATTCAAAAATTCCCCTTATTTTGAGGCAAAAAGGACAGAAATTCCCTTTGTTTTGAGAAAAAAAGACAGAAATTCCACTTATTTATAGGCAAAAATGCAGAAATTTCCCTTATTTTGGAGCAAAAATGAAGAAATTTCCCTTTTTTATGGCAAAAAGTTATGCATTCCCCTTATTTTCGGGCAAAAAGGCAGAAATTTCCCGTATTTTGGAGCATAATTGCAGAAATTCCCCTAGTTGTGGTGCAGAAAGACAGAAATTCCCTATATGTTGGGGCAAAAAGACAGAAATTCTCCTTATTTTGGGGCAAAACTCAGAAATTCCACTTATTTTGGGCCAAAATTCCAGAAATTTCCCTTATTTTGGGGCAAAATTGGAGAAATTTCACTTATTTTGGGGCAAAATTGCAGAAATTTCACTTATTTCAGGGAAAAAAAGAAGAAATTTTCTTTATTTTGGGGCAAAAAGGCAGAAATTCCTAATATTTTCTGGCAAAAATGCAGAAATTTCCCTATTTTGAGGTAAAAAGGCTGAAATTCCCCTTATTTGGGGGCAAAAAGGCAGAAATTTCCCTTATTTTAAGGCAAAATTGCAGAAATTTCACTTATTTGGAGGCAAAAAGACAGAAATTCTTCTTATTTTGGGGCAAAACTTAGAAATTCCACTTATTTTGGGGCAAAATTCCAGAATTTTCCCTTATTTTGGGGAAAAAATTCCAGAAATTTCACTTATTTTGGGGCAAAATTGCAGAAATTTCACTTATTTCAGGGAAAAAAGGAACAAATTTTCCTTATTTTGAGGCAAAAAGTCAAAAATTCCTAATATTTTGTGGCAAAAATGCAGAAATTCCCCTTATTTTGAGGTAAAAAGGCTGAAATTTCCCTTATTTGGGGGCAAAGAGGCAGAAATTTCCCTTATTTTGGGGCAAAATTGGAGAAATTTCACTTATTTCAGGGTAATAATTCAGAAATTCCCCTTATTTTGTGGCAAAAAAGACAGAAATTCCCTTTGTTTTTGGGGAAAAAGATAGAAATTCCATTTATTTAGAAGCAAAAATGCAGAAATTCCCCTTATTTTGGAGCAAAAATGAAGAAATTTACCTTTTTATGGCAAAAAGGTATGCATTCCCCTTACTTTCGGGATAAAAAGCAGAAATTCCCCGTATTTTAAAGCAAAATTGCAGAAATTCTCATAATTTTCAGGCAAAAAGTCAGAAATTCTCCTTATTTTGGAGCAAAAAGACAGAAGATCTTTTTTTTTTTTGGGAGCAAACATTCAGAAATTCTCGTTATTTTGGGGCAAAATTGCAGAAATTTCCTTTACATTGGGGCAAAATTGCAGAAATTTCCCTTATTTTGGGGCAAAAATCAGAAATTCCCCTTCTTTTGGGGCAAAATTCAAGAAATTTCCTTTATTTTGGGGCAAAATTACAGGAATTTACCTTATTTTGGGGCAAAATTGAAGAAATTTACCTTATTTGGTGCAAAATTGCAGAAATTTCACTTATTTTCAGGTAAAAAGGCTGAAATTTCCTTCATTTTGGGGCAAAAAGGGAGAAATTCCCCTTATTTTGGGGCAAAATTGCAGAAATTTCCCTTATTATTGGGAAAAATTGCAGAAATTTTCCTTATTTTAGGGCAAAATTGCAGAAATTTCACTTATTTCAGAGAAAAAAAGCAAAAATTTTTCTTATTTTGGGGCAAAAAGGCAGAAATTTCCATTAATTTGTGGCAAAAAGGCAGAAATTCACCTTATTTTGGTGTAAAATGCAGAAATTTCACATATTTCAGGGCAAAAAGGCAGCAATTTCCCTTATTTTGGGGCAAAATTGCAGAAATTTCACTTATTTCAGTGTAATAAGTCAAAAATTCCCCGTATTTTGAGGCAAAAAGGACAGAAATTCCCTTTGTTTTGAGAAAAAAAGACAGAAATTCCACTTATTTAGAGGCAAAAATGCAGAAATTTCCCTTATTTTGGAGCAAAAATGAAGAAATTTCCCTTTTTTATGGCAAAAAGTTATGCATTCCCCTTATTTTCGGGCAAAAAGGCAGAAATTTCCCGTATTTTGGAGCATAATTGCAGAAATTCCCCTAGTTGTGGTGCAGAAAGACAGAAATTCCCTATATGTTGGGGCAAAAAGACAGAAATTCTCCTTATTTTGGGGCAAAACTCAGAAATTCCACTTATTTTGGGGCAAAATTCCAGAAATTTCCCTTATTTTGGGGCAAAATTGCAGAAATTTCACTTATTTTGGGGCAAAATTGCAGAAATTTCACTTATTTCAGGGAAAAAAAGAAGAAATTTTCTTTATTTTGGGGCAAAAAGGCAGAAATTCCTAATATTTTCTGGCAAAAATGCAGAAATTCCCCTTATTTTGAGGTAAAAAGGCTGAAATTCCCCTTATTTGGGGGCAAAAAGGCAGAAATTTCCCTTATTTTGGGGCAAAATTGCAGAAATTTCACTTATTTGGAGGCAAAAAGACAGAAATTATCCTTATTTTGGGGCAAAACTGAGAAATTCCACTTATTTTGGGGCAAAATTTTAGAAATTTCCCTTATTTTGTGGAAAAAATTGCAGAAATTTCACTTATTTCAGTGTAATAATTCAAAAATTCCCCTTATTTTGAGGCAAAAAGGACAGAAATTCCCTTTGTTTTGAGAAAAAAAGACAGAAATTCCACTTATTTATAGGCAAAAATGCAGAAATTTCCCTTATTTTGGAGCAAAAATGAAGAAATTTCCCTTTTTTATGGCAAAAAGTTATGCATTCCCCTTATTTTCGGGCAAAAAGGCAGAAATTTCCCGTATTTTGGAGCATAATTGCAGAAATTCCCCTAGTTGTGGTGCAGAAAGACAGAAATTCCCTATATGTTGGGGCAAAAAGACAGAAATTCTCCTTATTTTGGGGCAAAACTCAGAAATTCCACTTATTTTGGGCCAAAATTCCAGAAATTTCCCTTATTTTGGGGCAAAATTGGAGAAATTTCACTTATTTTGGGGCAAAATTGCAGAAATTTCACTTATTTCAGGGAAAAAAAGAAGAAATTTTCTTTATTTTGGGGCAAAAAGGCAGAAATTCCTAATATTTTCTGGCAAAAATGCAGAAATTTCCCTATTTTGAGGTAAAAAGGCTGAAATTCCCCTTATTTGGGGGCAAAAAGGCAGAAATTTCCCTTATTTTAAGGCAAAATTGCAGAAATTTCACTTATTTGGAGGCAAAAAGACAGAAATTCTTCTTATTTTGGGGCAAAACTTAGAAATTCCACTTATTTTGGGGCAAAATTCCAGAATTTTCCCTTATTTTGGGGAAAAAATTCCAGAAATTTCACTTATTTTGGGGCAAAATTGCAGAAATTTCACTTATTTCAGGGAAAAAAGGAACAAATTTTCCTTATTTTGAGGCAAAAAGTCAAAAATTCCTAATATTTTGTGGCAAAAATGCAGAAATTCCCCTTATTTTGAGGTAAAAAGGCTGAAATTTCCCTTATTTGGGGGCAAAGAGGCAGAAATTTCCCTTATTTTGGGGCAAAATTGGAGAAATTTCACTTATTTCAGGGTAATAATTCAGAAATTCCCCTTATTTTGTGGCAAAAAAGACAGAAATTCCCTTTGTTTTTGGGGAAAAAGATAGAAATTCCATTTATTTAGAAGCAAAAATGCAGAAATTCCCCTTATTTTGGAGCAAAAATGAAGAAATTTACCTTTTTATGGCAAAAAGGTATGCATTCCCCTTACTTTCGGGATAAAAAGCAGAAATTCCCCGTATTTTAAAGCAAAATTGCAGAAATTCTCATAATTTTCAGGCAAAAAGTCAGAAATTCTCCTTATTTTGGAGCAAAAAGACAGAAGATCTTTTTTTTTTTTGGGAGCAAACATTCAGAAATTCTCGTTATTTTGGGGCAAAATTGCAGAAATTTCCTTTACATTGGGGCAAAATTGCAGAAATTTCCCTTATTTTGGGGCAAAAATCAGAAATTCCCCTTCTTTTGGGGCAAAATTCAAGAAATTTCCTTTATTTTGGGGCAAAATTACAGGAATTTACCTTATTTTGGGGCAAAATTGAAGAAATTTACCTTATTTGGTGCAAAATTGCAGAAATTTCACTTATTTTCAGGTAAAAAGGCTGAAATTTCCTTCATTTTGGGGCAAAAAGGGAGAAATTCCCCTTATTTTGGGGCAAAATTGCAGAAATTTCCCTTATTATTGGGAAAAATTGCAGAAATTTTCCTTATTTTAGGGCAAAATTGCAGAAATTTCACTTATTTCAGAGAAAAAAAGCAAAAATTTTTCTTATTTTGGGGCAAAAAGGCAGAAATTTCCATTAATTTGTGGCAAAAAGGCAGAAATTCACCTTATTTTGGTGTAAAATGCAGAAATTTCACATATTTCAGGGCAAAAAGGCAGCAATTTCCCTTATTTTGGGGCAAAATTGCAGAAATTTCACTTATTTCAGTGTAATAAGTCAAAAATTCCCCGTATTTTGAGGCAAAAAGGACAGAAATTCCCTTTGTTTTGAGAAAAAAAGACAGAAATTCCACTTATTTAGAGGCAAAAATGCAGAAATTTCCCTTATTTTGGAGCAAAAATGAAGAAATTTCCCTTTTTTATGGCAAAAAGTTATGCATTCCCCTTATTTTCGGGCAAAAAGGCAGAAATTTCCCGTATTTTGGAGCATAATTGCAGAAATTCCCCTAGTTGTGGTGCAGAAAGACAGAAATTCCCTATATGTTGGGGCAAAAAGACAGAAATTCTCCTTATTTTGGGGCAAAACTCAGAAATTCCACTTATTTTGGGGCAAAATTCCAGAAATTTCCCTTATTTTGGGGCAAAATTGCAGAAATTTCACTTATTTTGGGGCAAAATTGCAGAAATTTCACTTATTTCAGGGAAAAAAAGAAGAAATTTTCTTTATTTTGGGGCAAAAAGGCAGAAATTCCTAATATTTTCTGGCAAAAATGCAGAAATTCCCCTTATTTTGAGGTAAAAAGGCTGAAATTCCCCTTATTTGGGGGCAAAAAGGCAGAAATTTCCCTTATTTTGGGGCAAAATTGCAGAAATTTCACTTATTTGGAGGCAAAAAGACAGAAATTATCCTTATTTTGGGGCAAAACTGAGAAATTCCACTTATTTTGGGGCAAAATTTTAGAAATTTCCCTTATTTTGTGGAAAAAATTGCAGAAATTTCACTTATTTCAGTGTAATAATTCAAAAATTCCCCTTATTTTGAGGCAAAAAGGACAGAAATTCCCTTTGTTTTGAGAAAAAAAGACAGAAATTCCACTTATTTATAGGCAAAAATGCAGAAATTTCCCTTATTTTGGAGCAAAAATGAAGAAATTTCCCTTTTTTATGGCAAAAAGTTATGCATTCCCCTTATTTTCGGGCAAAAAGGCAGAAATTTCCCGTATTTTGGAGCATAATTGCAGAAATTCCCCTAGTTGTGGTGCAGAAAGACAGAAATTCCCTATATGTTGGGGCAAAAAGACAGAAATTCTCCTTATTTTGGGGCAAAACTCAGAAATTCCACTTATTTTGGGCCAAAATTCCAGAAATTTCCCTTATTTTGGGGCAAAATTGGAGAAATTTCACTTATTTTGGGGCAAAATTGCAGAAATTTCACTTATTTCAGGGAAAAAAAGAAGAAATTTTCTTTATTTTGGGGCAAAAAGGCAGAAATTCCTAATATTTTCTGGCAAAAATGCAGAAATTTCCCTATTTTGAGGTAAAAAGGCTGAAATTCCCCTTATTTGGGGGCAAAAAGGCAGAAATTTCCCTTATTTTAAGGCAAAATTGCAGAAATTTCACTTATTTGGAGGCAAAAAGACAGAAATTCTTCTTATTTTGGGGCAAAACTTAGAAATTCCACTTATTTTGGGGCAAAATTCCAGAATTTTCCCTTATTTTGGGGAAAAAATTCCAGAAATTTCACTTATTTTGGGGCAAAATTGCAGAAATTTCACTTATTTCAGGGAAAAAAGGAACAAATTTTCCTTATTTTGAGGCAAAAAGTCAAAAATTCCTAATATTTTGTGGCAAAAATGCAGAAATTCCCCTTATTTTGAGGTAAAAAGGCTGAAATTTCCCTTATTTGGGGGCAAAGAGGCAGAAATTTCCCTTATTTTGGGGCAAAATTGGAGAAATTTCACTTATTTCAGGGTAATAATTCAGAAATTCCCCTTATTTTGTGGCAAAAAAGACAGAAATTCCCTTTGTTTTTGGGGAAAAAGATAGAAATTCCATTTATTTAGAAGCAAAAATGCAGAAATTCCCCTTATTTTGGAGCAAAAATGAAGAAATTTACCTTTTTATGGCAAAAAGGTATGCATTCCCCTTACTTTCGGGATAAAAAGCAGAAATTCCCCGTATTTTAAAGCAAAATTGCAGAAATTCTCATAATTTTCAGGCAAAAAGTCAGAAATTCTCCTTATTTTGGAGCAAAAAGACAGAAGATCTTTTTTTTTTTTGGGAGCAAACATTCAGAAATTCTCGTTATTTTGGGGCAAAATTGCAGAAATTTCCTTTACATTGGGGCAAAATTGCAGAAATTTCCCTTATTTTGGGGCAAAAATCAGAAATTCCCCTTCTTTTGGGGCAAAATTCAAGAAATTTCCTTTATTTTGGGGCAAAATTACAGGAATTTACCTTATTTTGGGGCAAAATTGAAGAAATTTACCTTATTTGGTGCAAAATTGCAGAAATTTCACTTATTTTCAGGTAAAAAGGCTGAAATTTCCTTCATTTTGGGGCAAAAAGGGAGAAATTCCCCTTATTTTGGGGCAAAATTGCAGAAATTTCCCTTATTATTGGGAAAAATTGCAGAAATTTTCCTTATTTTAGGGCAAAATTGCAGAAATTTCACTTATTTCAGAGAAAAAAAGCAAAAATTTTTCTTATTTTGGGGCAAAAAGGCAGAAATTTCCATTAATTTGTGGCAAAAAGGCAGAAATTCACCTTATTTTGGTGTAAAATGCAGAAATTTCACATATTTCAGGGCAAAAAGGCAGCAATTTCCCTTATTTTGGGGCAAAATTGCAGAAATTTCACTTATTTCAGTGTAATAAGTCAAAAATTCCCCGTATTTTGAGGCAAAAAGGACAGAAATTCCCTTTGTTTTGAGAAAAAAAGACAGAAATTCCACTTATTTAGAGGCAAAAATGCAGAAATTTCCCTTATTTTGGAGCAAAAATGAAGAAATTTCCCTTTTTTATGGCAAAAAGTTATGCATTCCCCTTATTTTCGGGCAAAAAGGCAGAAATTTCCCGTATTTTGGAGCATAATTGCAGAAATTCCCCTAGTTGTGGTGCAGAAAGACAGAAATTCCCTATATGTTGGGGCAAAAAGACAGAAATTCTCCTTATTTTGGGGCAAAACTCAGAAATTCCACTTATTTTGGGGCAAAATTCCAGAAATTTCCCTTATTTTGGGGCAAAATTGCAGAAATTTCACTTATTTTGGGGCAAAATTGCAGAAATTTCACTTATTTCAGGGAAAAAAAGAAGAAATTTTCTTTATTTTGGGGCAAAAAGGCAGAAATTCCTAATATTTTCTGGCAAAAATGCAGAAATTCCCCTTATTTTGAGGTAAAAAGGCTGAAATTCCCCTTATTTGGGGGCAAAAAGGCAGAAATTTCCCTTATTTTGGGGCAAAATTGCAGAAATTTCACTTATTTGGAGGCAAAAAGACAGAAATTATCCTTATTTTGGGGCAAAACTGAGAAATTCCACTTATTTTGGGGCAAAATTTTAGAAATTTCCCTTATTTTGTGGAAAAAATTGCAGAAATTTCACTTATTTCAGTGTAATAATTCAAAAATTCCCCTTATTTTGAGGCAAAAAGGACAGAAATTCCCTTTGTTTTGAGAAAAAAAGACAGAAATTCCACTTATTTATAGGCAAAAATGCAGAAATTTCCCTTATTTTGGAGCAAAAATGAAGAAATTTCCCTTTTTTATGGCAAAAAGTTATGCATTCCCCTTATTTTCGGGCAAAAAGGCAGAAATTTCCCGTATTTTGGAGCATAATTGCAGAAATTCCCCTAGTTGTGGTGCAGAAAGACAGAAATTCCCTATATGTTGGGGCAAAAAGACAGAAATTCTCCTTATTTTGGGGCAAAACTCAGAAATTCCACTTATTTTGGGCCAAAATTCCAGAAATTTCCCTTATTTTGGGGCAAAATTGGAGAAATTTCACTTATTTTGGGGCAAAATTGCAGAAATTTCACTTATTTCAGGGAAAAAAAGAAGAAATTTTCTTTATTTTGGGGCAAAAAGGCAGAAATTCCTAATATTTTCTGGCAAAAATGCAGAAATTTCCCTATTTTGAGGTAAAAAGGCTGAAATTCCCCTTATTTGGGGGCAAAAAGGCAGAAATTTCCCTTATTTTAAGGCAAAATTGCAGAAATTTCACTTATTTGGAGGCAAAAAGACAGAAATTCTTCTTATTTTGGGGCAAAACTTAGAAATTCCACTTATTTTGGGGCAAAATTCCAGAATTTTCCCTTATTTTGGGGAAAAAATTCCAGAAATTTCACTTATTTTGGGGCAAAATTGCAGAAATTTCACTTATTTCAGGGAAAAAAGGAACAAATTTTCCTTATTTTGAGGCAAAAAGTCAAAAATTCCTAATATTTTGTGGCAAAAATGCAGAAATTCCCCTTATTTTGAGGTAAAAAGGCTGAAATTTCCCTTATTTGGGGGCAAAGAGGCAGAAATTTCCCTTATTTTGGGGCAAAATTGGAGAAATTTCACTTATTTCAGGGTAATAATTCAGAAATTCCCCTTATTTTGTGGCAAAAAAGACAGAAATTCCCTTTGTTTTTGGGGAAAAAGATAGAAATTCCATTTATTTAGAAGCAAAAATGCAGAAATTCCCCTTATTTTGGAGCAAAAATGAAGAAATTTACCTTTTTATGGCAAAAAGGTATGCATTCCCCTTACTTTCGGGATAAAAAGCAGAAATTCCCCGTATTTTAAAGCAAAATTGCAGAAATTCTCATAATTTTCAGGCAAAAAGTCAGAAATTCTCCTTATTTTGGAGCAAAAAGACAGAAGATCTTTTTTTTTTTTGGGAGCAAACATTCAGAAATTCTCGTTATTTTGGGGCAAAATTGCAGAAATTTCCTTTACATTGGGGCAAAATTGCAGAAATTTCCCTTATTTTGGGGCAAAAATCAGAAATTCCCCTTCTTTTGGGGCAAAATTCAAGAAATTTCCTTTATTTTGGGGCAAAATTACAGGAATTTACCTTATTTTGGGGCAAAATTGAAGAAATTTACCTTATTTGGTGCAAAATTGCAGAAATTTCACTTATTTTCAGGTAAAAAGGCTGAAATTTCCTTCATTTTGGGGCAAAAAGGGAGAAATTCCCCTTATTTTGGGGCAAAATTGCAGAAATTTCCCTTATTATTGGGAAAAATTGCAGAAATTTTCCTTATTTTAGGGCAAAATTGCAGAAATTTCACTTATTTCAGAGAAAAAAAGCAAAAATTTTTCTTATTTTGGGGCAAAAAGGCAGAAATTTCCATTAATTTGTGGCAAAAAGGCAGAAATTCACCTTATTTTGGTGTAAAATGCAGAAATTTCACATATTTCAGGGCAAAAAGGCAGCAATTTCCCTTATTTTGGGGCAAAATTGCAGAAATTTCACTTATTTCAGTGTAATAAGTCAAAAATTCCCCGTATTTTGAGGCAAAAAGGACAGAAATTCCCTTTGTTTTGAGAAAAAAAGACAGAAATTCCACTTATTTAGAGGCAAAAATGCAGAAATTTCCCTTATTTTGGAGCAAAAATGAAGAAATTTCCCTTTTTTATGGCAAAAAGTTATGCATTCCCCTTATTTTCGGGCAAAAAGGCAGAAATTTCCCGTATTTTGGAGCATAATTGCAGAAATTCCCCTAGTTGTGGTGCAGAAAGACAGAAATTCCCTATATGTTGGGGCAAAAAGACAGAAATTCTCCTTATTTTGGGGCAAAACTCAGAAATTCCACTTATTTTGGGGCAAAATTCCAGAAATTTCCCTTATTTTGGGGCAAAATTGCAGAAATTTCACTTATTTTGGGGCAAAATTGCAGAAATTTCACTTATTTCAGGGAAAAAAAGAAGAAATTTTCTTTATTTTGGGGCAAAAAGGCAGAAATTCCTAATATTTTCTGGCAAAAATGCAGAAATTCCCCTTATTTTGAGGTAAAAAGGCTGAAATTCCCCTTATTTGGGGGCAAAAAGGCAGAAATTTCCCTTATTTTGGGGCAAAATTGCAGAAATTTCACTTATTTGGAGGCAAAAAGACAGAAATTATCCTTATTTTGGGGCAAAACTGAGAAATTCCACTTATTTTGGGGCAAAATTTTAGAAATTTCCCTTATTTTGTGGAAAAAATTGCAGAAATTTCACTTATTTCAGTGTAATAATTCAAAAATTCCCCTTATTTTGAGGCAAAAAGGACAGAAATTCCCTTTGTTTTGAGAAAAAAAGACAGAAATTCCACTTATTTATAGGCAAAAATGCAGAAATTTCCCTTATTTTGGAGCAAAAATGAAGAAATTTCCCTTTTTTATGGCAAAAAGTTATGCATTCCCCTTATTTTCGGGCAAAAAGGCAGAAATTTCCCGTATTTTGGAGCATAATTGCAGAAATTCCCCTAGTTGTGGTGCAGAAAGACAGAAATTCCCTATATGTTGGGGCAAAAAGACAGAAATTCTCCTTATTTTGGGGCAAAACTCAGAAATTCCACTTATTTTGGGCCAAAATTCCAGAAATTTCCCTTATTTTGGGGCAAAATTGGAGAAATTTCACTTATTTTGGGGCAAAATTGCAGAAATTTCACTTATTTCAGGGAAAAAAAGAAGAAATTTTCTTTATTTTGGGGCAAAAAGGCAGAAATTCCTAATATTTTCTGGCAAAAATGCAGAAATTTCCCTATTTTGAGGTAAAAAGGCTGAAATTCCCCTTATTTGGGGGCAAAAAGGCAGAAATTTCCCTTATTTTAAGGCAAAATTGCAGAAATTTCACTTATTTGGAGGCAAAAAGACAGAAATTCTTCTTATTTTGGGGCAAAACTTAGAAATTCCACTTATTTTGGGGCAAAATTCCAGAATTTTCCCTTATTTTGGGGAAAAAATTCCAGAAATTTCACTTATTTTGGGGCAAAATTGCAGAAATTTCACTTATTTCAGGGAAAAAAGGAACAAATTTTCCTTATTTTGAGGCAAAAAGTCAAAAATTCCTAATATTTTGTGGCAAAAATGCAGAAATTCCCCTTATTTTGAGGTAAAAAGGCTGAAATTTCCCTTATTTGGGGGCAAAGAGGCAGAAATTTCCCTTATTTTGGGGCAAAATTGGAGAAATTTCACTTATTTCAGGGTAATAATTCAGAAATTCCCCTTATTTTGTGGCAAAAAAGACAGAAATTCCCTTTGTTTTTGGGGAAAAAGATAGAAATTCCATTTATTTAGAAGCAAAAATGCAGAAATTCCCCTTATTTTGGAGCAAAAATGAAGAAATTTACCTTTTTATGGCAAAAAGGTATGCATTCCCCTTACTTTCGGGATAAAAAGCAGAAATTCCCCGTATTTTAAAGCAAAATTGCAGAAATTCTCATAATTTTCAGGCAAAAAGTCAGAAATTCTCCTTATTTTGGAGCAAAAAGACAGAAGATCTTTTTTTTTTTTGGGAGCAAACATTCAGAAATTCTCGTTATTTTGGGGCAAAATTGCAGAAATTTCCTTTACATTGGGGCAAAATTGCAGAAATTTCCCTTATTTTGGGGCAAAAATCAGAAATTCCCCTTCTTTTGGGGCAAAATTCAAGAAATTTCCTTTATTTTGGGGCAAAATTACAGGAATTTACCTTATTTTGGGGCAAAATTGAAGAAATTTACCTTATTTGGTGCAAAATTGCAGAAATTTCACTTATTTTCAGGTAAAAAGGCTGAAATTTCCTTCATTTTGGGGCAAAAAGGGAGAAATTCCCCTTATTTTGGGGCAAAATTGCAGAAATTTCCCTTATTATTGGGAAAAATTGCAGAAATTTTCCTTATTTTAGGGCAAAATTGCAGAAATTTCACTTATTTCAGAGAAAAAAAGCAAAAATTTTTCTTATTTTGGGGCAAAAAGGCAGAAATTTCCATTAATTTGTGGCAAAAAGGCAGAAATTCACCTTATTTTGGTGTAAAATGCAGAAATTTCACATATTTCAGGGCAAAAAGGCAGCAATTTCCCTTATTTTGGGGCAAAATTGCAGAAATTTCACTTATTTCAGTGTAATAAGTCAAAAATTCCCCGTATTTTGAGGCAAAAAGGACAGAAATTCCCTTTGTTTTGAGAAAAAAAGACAGAAATTCCACTTATTTAGAGGCAAAAATGCAGAAATTTCCCTTATTTTGGAGCAAAAATGAAGAAATTTCCCTTTTTTATGGCAAAAAGTTATGCATTCCCCTTATTTTCGGGCAAAAAGGCAGAAATTTCCCGTATTTTGGAGCATAATTGCAGAAATTCCCCTAGTTGTGGTGCAGAAAGACAGAAATTCCCTATATGTTGGGGCAAAAAGACAGAAATTCTCCTTATTTTGGGGCAAAACTCAGAAATTCCACTTATTTTGGGGCAAAATTCCAGAAATTTCCCTTATTTTGGGGCAAAATTGCAGAAATTTCACTTATTTTGGGGCAAAATTGCAGAAATTTCACTTATTTCAGGGAAAAAAAGAAGAAATTTTCTTTATTTTGGGGCAAAAAGGCAGAAATTCCTAATATTTTCTGGCAAAAATGCAGAAATTCCCCTTATTTTGAGGTAAAAAGGCTGAAATTCCCCTTATTTGGGGGCAAAAAGGCAGAAATTTCCCTTATTTTGGGGCAAAATTGCAGAAATTTCACTTATTTGGAGGCAAAAAGACAGAAATTATCCTTATTTTGGGGCAAAACTGAGAAATTCCACTTATTTTGGGGCAAAATTTTAGAAATTTCCCTTATTTTGTGGAAAAAATTGCAGAAATTTCACTTATTTCAGTGTAATAATTCAAAAATTCCCCTTATTTTGAGGCAAAAAGGACAGAAATTCCCTTTGTTTTGAGAAAAAAAGACAGAAATTCCACTTATTTATAGGCAAAAATGCAGAAATTTCCCTTATTTTGGAGCAAAAATGAAGAAATTTCCCTTTTTTATGGCAAAAAGTTATGCATTCCCCTTATTTTCGGGCAAAAAGGCAGAAATTTCCCGTATTTTGGAGCATAATTGCAGAAATTCCCCTAGTTGTGGTGCAGAAAGACAGAAATTCCCTATATGTTGGGGCAAAAAGACAGAAATTCTCCTTATTTTGGGGCAAAACTCAGAAATTCCACTTATTTTGGGCCAAAATTCCAGAAATTTCCCTTATTTTGGGGCAAAATTGGAGAAATTTCACTTATTTTGGGGCAAAATTGCAGAAATTTCACTTATTTCAGGGAAAAAAAGAAGAAATTTTCTTTATTTTGGGGCAAAAAGGCAGAAATTCCTAATATTTTCTGGCAAAAATGCAGAAATTTCCCTATTTTGAGGTAAAAAGGCTGAAATTCCCCTTATTTGGGGGCAAAAAGGCAGAAATTTCCCTTATTTTAAGGCAAAATTGCAGAAATTTCACTTATTTGGAGGCAAAAAGACAGAAATTCTTCTTATTTTGGGGCAAAACTTAGAAATTCCACTTATTTTGGGGCAAAATTCCAGAATTTTCCCTTATTTTGGGGAAAAAATTCCAGAAATTTCACTTATTTTGGGGCAAAATTGCAGAAATTTCACTTATTTCAGGGAAAAAAGGAACAAATTTTCCTTATTTTGAGGCAAAAAGTCAAAAATTCCTAATATTTTGTGGCAAAAATGCAGAAATTCCCCTTATTTTGAGGTAAAAAGGCTGAAATTTCCCTTATTTGGGGGCAAAGAGGCAGAAATTTCCCTTATTTTGGGGCAAAATTGGAGAAATTTCACTTATTTCAGGGTAATAATTCAGAAATTCCCCTTATTTTGTGGCAAAAAAGACAGAAATTCCCTTTGTTTTTGGGGAAAAAGATAGAAATTCCATTTATTTAGAAGCAAAAATGCAGAAATTCCCCTTATTTTGGAGCAAAAATGAAGAAATTTACCTTTTTATGGCAAAAAGGTATGCATTCCCCTTACTTTCGGGATAAAAAGCAGAAATTCCCCGTATTTTAAAGCAAAATTGCAGAAATTCTCATAATTTTCAGGCAAAAAGTCAGAAATTCTCCTTATTTTGGAGCAAAAAGACAGAAGATCTTTTTTTTTTTGGGGAGCAAACATTCAGAAATTCTCGTTATTTTGGGGCAAAATTGCAGAAATTTCCTTTACATTGGGGCAAAATTGCAGAAATTTCCCTTATTTTGGGGCAAAAATCAGAAATTCCCCTTCTTTTGGGGCAAAATTCAAGAAATTTCCTTTATTTTGGGGCAAAATTACAGGAATTTACCTTATTTTGGGGCAAAATTGAAGAAATTTACCTTATTTGGTGCAAAATTGCAGAAATTTCACTTATTTTCAGGTAAAAAGGCTGAAATTTCCTTCATTTTGGGGCAAAAAGGGAGAAATTCCCCTTATTTTGGGGCAAAATTGCAGAAATTTCCCTTATTATTGGGAAAAATTGCAGAAATTTTCCTTATTTTAGGGCAAAATTGCAGAAATTTCACTTATTTCAGAGAAAAAAAGCAAAAATTTTTCTTATTTTGGGGCAAAAAGGCAGAAATTTCCATTAATTTGTGGCAAAAAGGCAGAAATTCACCTTATTTTGGTGTAAAATGCAGAAATTTCACATATTTCAGGGCAAAAAGGCAGCAATTTCCCTTATTTTGGGGCAAAATTGCAGAAATTTCACTTATTTCAGTGTAATAAGTCAAAAATTCCCCGTATTTTGAGGCAAAAAGGACAGAAATTCCCTTTGTTTTGAGAAAAAAAGACAGAAATTCCACTTATTTAGAGGCAAAAATGCAGAAATTTCCCTTATTTTGGAGCAAAAATGAAGAAATTTCCCTTTTTTATGGCAAAAAGTTATGCATTCCCCTTATTTTCGGGCAAAAAGGCAGAAATTTCCCGTATTTTGGAGCATAATTGCAGAAATTCCCCTAGTTGTGGTGCAGAAAGACAGAAATTCCCTATATGTTGGGGCAAAAAGACAGAAATTCTCCTTATTTTGGGGCAAAACTCAGAAATTCCACTTATTTTGGGGCAAAATTCCAGAAATTTCCCTTATTTTGGGGCAAAATTGCAGAAATTTCACTTATTTTGGGGCAAAATTGCAGAAATTTCACTTATTTCAGGGAAAAAAAGAAGAAATTTTCTTTATTTTGGGGCAAAAAGGCAGAAATTCCTAATATTTTCTGGCAAAAATGCAGAAATTCCCCTTATTTTGAGGTAAAAAGGCTGAAATTCCCCTTATTTGGGGGCAAAAAGGCAGAAATTTCACTTATTTCAGGGAAAAAAGGAACAAATTTTCCTTATTTTGGGGCAAAAAGTCAGAAATTCCTAATATTTTGTGGCAAAAATGCAGAAATTCCCCTTTTTTTGAGGTAAAAAGGCTGAAATTTCCCTTACTTGGGGGCAAAGAGGCAGAAATTTCCCTTATTTTGGGGCAAAATTGGAGAAATTTCACTTATTTCAGGGTAATAATTCAGAAATTCCCCTTATTTTGTGGCAAAAAAGACAGAAATTCCCTTTGTTTTGGGTGAAAAAGACAGAAATTCCATTTATTTAGAGGCAAAAAGGCAGAAATTCCTTTTATTTTGGAGCAAAAATGAAGAAATTTACCTTTTTATGGCAAAAAGGTATGCATTCCCCTTACTTTTGGGATAAAAAGCAGAAATTCCCCGTATTTTGAAGCAAAATTGCAGAAATTCTCATAATTTTCAGGCAAAAAGTCAGAAATTCTCCTTATTTTGGAGCAAAAATACAGAAGATCTTTTTTTTTTTGGGAGCAAACATTCAGAAATTCTCGTTATTTTGGGGCAAAATTGCAGAAATTTCCTTTACATTGGGGCAAAATTGCAGAAATTTCCCTTATTTTGGGGCAAAAATCAGAAATTCCCCTTCTTTTGGGGCAAAATTCAAGAAATTTCCTTTATTTTGGGGCAAAATTACAGGAATTTACCTTATTTTGGGGCAAAATTGAAGAAATTTACCTTATTTGGTGCAAAATTGCAGAAATTTCACTTATTTTCAGGTAAAAAGGCTGAAATTTCCTTCATTTTGGGGCAAAAAGGGAGAAATTCCCCTTATTTTGGGGCAAAATTGCAGAAATTTCCCTTATTATTGGGAAAAATTGCAGAAATTTTCCTTATTTTAGGGCAAAATTGCAGAAATTTCACTTATTTCAGAGAAAAAAAGCAAAAATTTTTCTTATTTTGGGGCAAAAAGGCAGAAATTTCCATTAATTTGTGGCAAAAAGGCAGAAATTCACCTTATTTTGGTGTAAAATGCAGAAATTTCACATATTTCAGGGCAAAAAGGCAGCAATTTCCCTTATTATGGGGCAAAATTGCAGAAATTTCACTTATTTCAGTGTAATAAGTCAGAAATTCCCCTTATTTTGAGGCAAAAAGGACAGAAATTCCATTTGTTTTGAGAAAAAAAGAAAGAAATTCCACTTATTTAGAGGCAAAAATGCAGAAATTTCCCTTATTTTGGAGCAAAAATGAAGAAATTTCCCTTTTTTATGGCAAAAAGTTATGCATTCCCCTTATTTTCGGGCAAAAAGGCAGAAATTTCCCGTATTTTGGAGCATAATTGCAGAAATTCCCCTAGTTGTGGTGCAGAAAGACAGAAATTCCCTATATGTTGGGGCAAAAAGACAGAAATTCTCCTTATTTTGGGGCAAAACTCAGAAATTCCACTTATTTTGGGCCAAAATTCCAGAAATTTCCCTTATTTTGGGGCAAAATTGCAGAAATTTCACTTATTTTGGGGCAAAATTGCAGAAATTTCACTTATTTCAGGGAAAAAAAGTAGAAATTTTCTTTATTTTGGGGCAAAAAGGCAGAAATTCCTATTATTTTCTGGCAAAAATGCAGAAATTTCCCTTATTTTGAGGTAAAAAGGCTGAAATTTCCCTTATTTGGGGGCAAAGAGGCAGAAATTTCCCTTATTTTGGGGCAAAATTGGAGAAATTTCACTTATTTCAGGGTAATAATTCAGAAATTCCCCTTATTTTGTGGCAAAAAAGACAGAAATTCCCTTTGTTTTGGGGGAAAAAGACAGAAATTCCATTTATTTAGAGGCAAAAAGGCAGAAATTCCCCTTATTTTGGAGCAAAAATGAAGAAATTTACCTTTTTATGGCAAAAAGGTATGCATTCCCCTTACTTTTGGGATAAAAAGCAGAAATTCCCCGTATTTTAAAGCAAAATTGCAGAAATTCTCATAATTTTCAGGCAAAAAGTCAGAAATTCTTATTTTGGAGCAAAAAGACAGAAGATCTTTTTTTTTTTTTGGGAGCAAACATTCAGAAATTCTCGTTATTTTGGGGCAAAATTGCAGAAATTTCCTTTACATTGGGGCAAAATTTCAGAAATTTCCCTTATTTTGGGGCAAAAATCAGAAATTCCCCTTCTTTTGGGGCAAAATTCAAGAAATTTCCTTTATTTTGGGGCAAAATTACAGGAATTTACCTTATTTTGGGGCAAAATTGAAGAAATTTACCTTATTTGGTGCAAAATTGCAGAAATTTCACTTATTTTCATATAAAGACTGAAATTTCCTTCATTTTGGGGCAAAAAGGGAGAAATTCCCCTTATTTTGGTGCAAAATTTCAGAAATTTCCCTTATTATTGGGAAAAATTGCAGAAATTTTCCTTATTTTAGGGCAAAATTGCAGAAATTTCACTTATTTCAGAGAAAAAAAGCAAAAATTTTTCTTATTTTGGGGCAAAAAGGCAGAAATTTCCATTAATTTGTGGCAAAAAGGCAGAAATTCACCTTATTTTTGTGTAAAATGCAGAAATTTCACATATTTCAGGGCAAAAAGGCAGCAATTTCCTTATTTTGGGGCAAAATTGCAGAAATTTCACTTATTTCAGTGTAATAAGTCAGAAATTCCCCTTATTTTGAGGCAAAAAAGACAGAAATTCCCTTTGTTTTGAGGGAAAAAGACAGAAATTACACTTATTTAGAGGCAAAAATGCAGAAATTTCCCTTATTTTGGAGCAAAAATGAAGAAATTTCCCTTTTTTATGGCAAAAAGTTATGCATTCCCCTTATTTTCGGGCAAAAAGGCAGAAATTCCCCGTATTTTGGAGCATAATTGCAGAAATTCCCCTAGTTGTGGGGCAGAAAGACAGAAATTCCCTATATGTTGGGGCAAAAAGACAGAAATTCTCCTTATTTTGGGGCAAAACTCAGAAATTCCACTTATTTTGGGGCAAAATTCCAGAAATTTCCCTTATTTTGGGGCAAAATTGCAGAAATTTCACTTATTTTGGGGCAAAATTGCAGAAATTTCACTTATTTCAGGGAAAAAAGTAAGGAATTTTCTTTATTTTGGGGCAAAAAGGCAGAAATTCCTAATATTTTCTGGCAAAAATGCAGAAATTCCCCTTATTTTGAGGTAAAAAGGCTAAAAATCCCCTTATTTGGGGGCTAAAAAGCAGAAATTTCCCTTATTTTAAGGCAAAATTGCAGAAATTTCACTTATTTGGAGGCAAAAAGACAGAAATTCTCCTTATTTTTGGGCAAAACTTAGAAATTCCACTTATTTTGGGGCAAAATTCCAGAAATTTCCCTTATTTTGGTGAAAAAATTGCAGAAATTTCACTTATTTTGGGGCAAAATTGCAGAAATTTCACTTATTTCAGGGAAAAAAGGAACAAATTTTCATTATTTTGGGGCAAAAAGTCAGAAATTCCTAATATTTTGTGGCAAAAATGCAGAAATTCCCCTTATTTTGAGGTAAAAAGGCTGAAATTCCCCTTATTTGGGGGCAAAGAGGCAGAAATTTCCCTTATTTTACGGCAAAATTGGAGAAATTTCACTTATTTCAGGGTAATAATTCAGAAATTCCCCTTATTTTGGGGCAAAAAAGACAGAAATTCTCTTTGTTTTGGGGGAAAAAGACAGAAATTCCATTTATTTAGAGGCAAAAAGGCAGATATTCCCCTTATTTTGGAGCCAAAATGAAGAAATTTACCTTTTTATGGCAAAACGGTATGCATTCCCCTTACTTTCGGGATAAAAAGCAGAAATTCCCCGTATTTTGAAGCAAAATTGCAGAAATTCTCATAATTTTCAGGCAAAAAGGCAGAAATTCTCCTTATTTTGGGGCAAAAAGACAGAAGATCTTTTTTTTTTTTGGGAGCAAACATTCAGAAATTCTCGTTATTTTGGGGCAAAATTGCAGAAATTTCCTTTACATTGGGGCAAAATTGCAGAAATTTCCCTTATTTTGGGGCAAAAATCAGAAATTCCCCTTCTTTTGGGGCAAAATTCAAGAAATTTCCTTTATTTTGGGGCAAAATTACAGGAATTTACCTTATTTTGGGGCAAAATTGAAGAAATTTACCTTATTTGGTGCAAAATTGCAGAAATTTCACTTATTTTCAGGTAAAAAGGCTGAAATTTCTTTCATTTTGGGGCAAAAAGGGAGAAATTCCCCTTATTTTGGGGCAAAATTGCAGAAATTTCCCTTATTATTGGAAAAAATTGCAGAAATTTTCCTTATTTTAGGGCAAAATTGCAGAAATTTCACTTATTTCAGAGAAAAAAAGCAAAAATTTTTCTTATTTTGGGGCAAAAAGGCAGAAATTTCCATTAATTTGTGGCAAAAAGGCAGAAATTCACCTTATTTTGGTGTAAAATGCAGAAATTTCACATATTTCAGGGCAAAAAGGCAGCAATTTCCCTTATTTTGGGGCAAAATTGCAGAAATTTCACTTATTTCAGTGTAATAAGTCAGAAATTCCTTTTATTTTGAGGCAAAAAAGACAGAAATTCCCTTTGTTTTGAGGGAAAAAGACAGAAATTCCACTTATTTAGAGGCAAAAATGCAGAAATTTCCCTTATTTTGGAGCAAAAATGAAGAAATTTCCCTTTTTTATGGCAAAAAGTTATGCATTCCCCTTATTTTCGGGCAAAAAGGCAGAAATTTCCCGTATTTTGGAGCATAATTGCAGAAATTCCCCTAGTTGTGGTGCAGAAAGACAGAAATTCCCTATATGTTGGGGCAAAAAGACAGAAATTCTCCTTATTTTGGGGCAAAACTCAGAAATTCCACTTATTTTGGGGCAAAATTCCAGAAATTTCCCTTATTTTGGGGCAAAATTGCAGAAATTTCACTTATTTTGGGGCAAAATTGCAGAAATTTCACTTATTTCAGGGAAAAAAAGAAGAAATTTTCTTTATTTTGGGGCAAAAAGGCAGAAATTCCTAATATTTTCTGGCAAAAATGCAGAAATTCCCCTTATTTTGAGGTAAAAAGGCTGAAATTCCCCTTATTTGGGGGCAAAAAGGCAGAAATTTCCCTTATTTTAAGGCAAAATTGCAGAAATTTCACTTATTTGGAGGCAAAAAGACAGAAATTCTCCTTATTTTGTGGCAAAACTTAGAAATTCCACTTATTTTGGGGCAAAATTCCAGAAATTTCCCTTATTTTGGGGAAAAAATTGCAGAAATTTCACTTATTTTGGGGCAAACTTGTAGAAATTTCACTTATTTCAGGGAAAAAAGGAACAAATTTTCCTTATTTTGGGGCAAAAAGTCAGAAATTCTTAATATTTTGTAGCAAAAATGCAGAAATTCCCCTTATTTTGAGGTAAAAAGGCTGAAATTCCTTTTATTTGGGGGCAAAGAGGCAGAAATTTCCCTTATTTTGGGGCAAAATTGGAGAAATTTCACTTATTTCAGGGTAATAATTCAGAAATTCCCCTTATTTTGGGGCAAAAAAGACAGAAATTCCCTTTGTTTTGGGGGAAAAAGACAGAAATTCCATTTATTTAGAGGCAAAAAGGCAGATATTCCCCTTATTTTGGAGCCAAAATGAAGAAATTTACCTTTTTATGGCAAAAAGGTATGCATTCCCCTTACTTTTGGGATAAAAAGCAGAAATTCCCCGTATTTTGAAGCAAAATCGCAGAAATTCTCATAATTTTCAGGCAAAAAGGCAGAAATTCTCCTTATTTTGGGGCAAAAAGACAGAAGATCTTTTTTTTTTGGGGAGCAAACATTCAGAATTTCTCGTTATTTTGGGGCAAAATTGCAGAAATTTCCTTTACATCGGGGCAAAATTGCAGAAATTTCCCTTATTTTGGGGCAAAAATCAGAAATTCCCCTTCTTTTGGGGCAAAATTCAAGAAATTTCCTTTATTTTGTGGCAAAATTACAGGAATTTACCTTATTTTAGGGCAAAATTGAAGAAATTTACTTTATTTGGTGCAAAATTGCAGAAATTTCACTTATTTTCAGGTAAAAAGGCTGAAATTTCCTTCATTTTGGGGCAAAAAGGGAGAAATTCCCCTTATTTTGGGGCAAAATTGCAGAAATTTCCCTTATTATTGGAAAAAATTGCAGAAATTTTCCTTATTTTAGGGCAAAATTGCAGAAATTTCACTTATTTCAGAGAAAAAAAGCAAAAATTTTTCTTATTTTGGGACAAAAAGGCAGAAATTTCCATTAATTTGTGGCAAAAAGGCAGAAATTCACCTTATTTTGGTGTAAAATGCAGAAATTTCACATATTTCAGGGCAAAAAGGCAGCAATTTCCCTTATTTTGGGGCAAAATTGCAGAAATTTCACTTATTTCAGTGTAATAAGTCAGAAGTTTCCCTTATTTTGAGGCAAAAAGGAGAAATTCCCTTTTATTTGAGGGAAAAAGACAGAAATTCCACTTATTTAGAGGCAAAAATGCAGAAATTTCCCTTATTTTGGAGCAAAAATGAAGAAATTTCCCTTTTTTATGGCAAAAAGTTATGCATTCCCCTTATTTTCGGGCAAAAAGGCAGAAATTTCCCGTATTTTGGAGCATAATTGCAGAAATTCCCCTAGTTGTTGTGCAGAAAGACAGAAATTCCCTATATGTTGGGGCAAAAAGACAGAAATTCTCCTTATTTTGGGGCAAAACTCAGAAATTCCACTTATTTTGGGGCAAAATTCCAGAAATTTCCCTTATTTTGGGGCAAAATTGCAGAAATTTCAATTATTTTGGGGCAAAATTGCAGAAATTTCACTTATTTCAGGGAAAAAAAGAAGAAATTTTATTTATTTTGGGGCAAAAAGGCAGAAATTCCTAATATTTTCTGGCAAAAATGCAGAAATTCCCCTTATTTTGAGGTAAAAAGGCTGAAATTTTCCTTATTTGGGGGCAAAAAAGCAGAAATTTCCCTTATTTTAAGGCAAAATTGCAGAAATTTCACTTATTTGGAGGCAAAAAGACAGAAATTCTCCTTATTTTGGTGCAAAACTTAGAAATTCCACTTATTTTGGGGCAAAATTCCAGAAATTTCCCTTATTTTGGGGAAAAAATTGCAGAAATTTCACTTATTTTGGGGCAAAATTGCAGAAATTTCACTTATTTCAGGGAAAAAAAGAACAAATTTTCCTTATTTTGGGGCAAAAAGTCAAAAATTCCTAATATTTTGTGGCAAAAATGCAGAAATTCCCCTTATTTTGAGGTAAAAAGGCTGAAATTTCCCTTATTTGGGGGCAAAGAGGCAGAAATTTCCCTTATTTTGGGGCAAAATTGGAGAAATTTCACTTATTTCAGGGTAATAATTCAGAAATTCCCCTTATTTTGTGGCAAAAAAGACAGAAATTCCCTTTGTTTTGGGGGAAAAAGACAGAAATTCCATTTATTTAGAGGCAAAAAGGCAGAAATTCCCCTTATTTTGGAGCAAAAATGAAGAAATTTACCTTTTTATGGCAAAAAGGTATGCATTCCCCTTACTTTTGGGATAAAAAGCAGAAATTCCCCGTATTTTAAAGCAAAATTGCAGAAATTCTCATAATTTTCAGGCAAAAAGTCAGAAATTCTTATTTTGGAGCAAAAAGACAGAAGATCTTTTTTTTTTTTTGGGAGCAAACATTCAGAAATTTTCGTTATTTTGGGGCAAAATTGCAGAAATTTCCTTTACATTGGGGCAAAATTGCAGAAATTTCCCTTATTTTGGGGCAAAAATCAGAAATTCCCCTTCTTTTGGGGCAAAATTCAAGAAATTTCCTTTATTTTGGGGCAAAATTACAGGAATTTACCTTATTTTGGGGCAAAATTGAAGAAATTTACCTTATTTGGTGCAAAATTGCAGAAATTTCACTTATTTTCATATAAAGACTGAAATTTCCTTCATTTTGGGGCAAAAAGGGAGAAATTCCCCTTATTTTGGTGCAAAATTTCAGAAATTTCCATTATTATTGGGAAAAATTGCAGAAATTTTCCTTATTTTAGGGCAAAATTGCAGAAATTTGACTTATTTCAGAGAAAAAAAGCAAAAATTTTTCTTATTTTGGGGCAAAAAGGCAGAAATTTCCATTAATTTGTGGCAAAAAGGCAGAAATTCACCTTATTTTTGTGTAAAATGCAGAAATTTCACATATTTCAGGGCAAAAAGGCAGCAATTTCCCTTATTTTGGGGCAAAATTGCAGAAATTTCACTTATTTCAGTGTAATAAGTCAGAAATTCCCCTTATTTTGAGGCAAAAAAGACAGAAATTCCCTTTGTTTTGAGGGAAAAAGACAGAAATTACACTTATTTAGAGGCAAAAATGCAGAAATTTCCCTTATTTTGGAGCAAAAATGAAGAAATTTCCCTTTTTTATGGCAAAAAGTTATGCATTCCCCTTATTTTCGGGCAAAAAGGCAGAAATTCCCCGTATTTTGCAGCATAATTGCAGAAATTCCCCTAGTTGTGGGGCAGAAAGACAGAAATTCCCTATATGTTGGGGCAAAAAGACAGAAATTCTCCTTATTTTGGGGCAAAACTCAGAAATTCCACTTATTTTGGGGCAAAATTCCAGAAATTTCCCTTATTTTGGGGCAAAATTGCAGAAATTTCACTTATTTTGGGGCAAAATTGCAGAAATTTCACTTATTTCAGGGAAAAAAAGAAGAAATTTTCTTTATTTTGGGGCAAAAAGGCAGAAATTCCTAATATTTTCTGGCAAAAATGCAGAAATTCCCCTTATTTTGAGGTAAAAAGGCTAAAAATCCCCTTATTTGGGGGCTAAAAAGCAGAAATTTCCCTTATTTTATGGCAAAATTGCAGAAATTTCACTTATTTGGAGGCAAAAAGACAGAAATTCTCCTTATTTTTGGGCAAAACTTAGAAATTCCACTTATTTTGGGGCAAAATTCCAGAAATTTCCCTTATTTTGGGGAAAAAATTGCAGAAATTTCACTTATTTTGGGGCAAAATTGCAGAAATTTCACTTATTTCAGGGAAAAAAGGAACAAATTTTCATTATTTTGGGGCAAAAAGTCAGAAATTCCTAATATTTTGTGGCAAAAATGCAGAAATTCCCCTTATTTTGAGGTAAAAAGGCTGAAATTCCCCTTATTTGGGGGCAAAGAGGCAGAAATTTCCCTTATTTTACGGCAAAATTGGAGAAATTTCACTTATTTCAGGGTAATAATTCAGAAATTCCCCTTATTTTGGGGCAAAAAAGACAGAAATTCTCTTTGTTTTGGGGGAAAAAGACAGAAATTCCATTTATTTAGAGGCAAAAAGGCAGATATTCCCCTTATTTTGGAGCCAAAATGAAGAAATTTACCTTTTTATGGCAAAACGGTATGCATTCCCCTTACTTTCGGGATAAAAAGCAGAAATTCCCCGTATTTTGAAGCAAAATTGCAGAAATTCTCATAATTTTCAGGCAAAAAGGCAGAAATTCTCCTTATTTTGGGGCAAAAAGACAGAAGATCTTTTTTTTTTTTTGGGAGCAAACATTCAGAAATTCTCGTTATTTTGGGGCAAAATTGCAGAAATTTCCTTTACATTGGGGCAAAATTGCAGAAATTTCCCTTATTTTGGGGCAAAAATCAGAAATTCCCCTTCTTTTGGGGCAAAATTCAAGAAATTTCCTTTATTTTGGGGCAAAATTACAGGAATTTACCTTATTTTGGGGCAAAATTGAAGAAATTTACCTTATTTGGTGCAAAATTGCAGAAATTTCACTTATTTTCAGGTAAAAAGGCTGAAATTTCTTTCATTTTGGGGCAAAAAGGGAGAAATTCCCCTTATTTTGGGGCAAAATTGCAGAAATTTCCCTTATTATTGGAAAAAATTGCAGAAATTTTCCTTATTTTAGGGCAAAATTGCAGAAATTTCACTTATTTCAGAGAAAAAAAGCAAAAATTTTTCTTATTTTGGGGCAAAAAGGCAGAAATTTCCATTAATTTGTGGCAAAAAGGCAGAAATTCACCTTATTTTGGTGTAAAATGCAGAAATTTCACATATTTCAGGGCAAAAAGGCAGCAATTTCCCTTATTTTGGGGCAAAATTGCAGAAATTTCACTTATTTCAGTGTAATAAGTCAGAAATTCCTTTTATTTTGAGGCAAAAAAGACAGAAATTCCCTTTGTTTTGAGGGAAAAAGACAGAAATTCCACTTATTTAGAGGCAAAAATGCAGAAATTTCCCTTATTTTGGAGCAAAAATGAAGAAATTTCCCTTTTTTATGGCAAAAAGTTATGCATTCCCCTTATTTTCGGGCAAAAAGGCAGAAATTTCCCGTATTTTGGAGCATAATTGCAGAAATTCCCCTAGTTGTGGTGCAGAAAGACAGAAATTCCCTATATGTTGGGGCAAAAAGACAGAAATTCTCCTTATTTTGGGGCAAAACTCAGAAATTCCACTTATTTTGGGGCAAAATTCCAGAAATTTCCCTTATTTTGGGGCAAAATTGCAGAAATTTCACTTATTTTGGGGCAAAATTGCAGAAATTTCACTTATTTCAGGGAAAAAAAGAAGAAATTTTCTTTATTTTGGGGCAAAAAGGCAGAAATTCCTAATATTTTCTGGCAAAAATGCAGAAATTCCCCTTATTTTGAGGTAAAAAGGCTGAAATTCCCCTTATTTGGGGGCAAAAAGGCAGAAATTTCCCTTATTTTAAGGCAAAATTGCAGAAATTTCACTTATTTGGAGGCAAAAAGACAGAAATTCTCCTTATTTTGTGGCAAAACTTAGAAATTCCACTTATTTTGGGGCAAAATTCCAGAAATTTCCCTTATTTTGGGGAAAAAATTGCAGAAATTTCACTTATTTTGGGGCAAACTTGCAGAAATTTCACTTATTTCAGGGAAAAAAGGAACAAATTTTCCTTATTTTGGGGCAAAAAGTCAGAAATTCTTAATATTTTGTAGCAAAAATGCAGAAATTCCCCTTATTTTGAGGTAAAAAGGCTGAAATTCCCCTTATTTGGGGGCAAAGAGGCAGAAATTTCCCTTATTTTGGGGCAAAATTGGAGAAATTTCACTTATTTCAGGGTAATAATTCAGAAATTCCCCTTATTTTGGGGCAAAAAAGACAGAAATTCCCTTTGTTTTGGGGGAAAAAGACAGAAATTACATTTATTTAGAGGCAAAAAGGCAGATATTCCCCTTATTTTGGAGCAAAAATGAAGAAATTTACTTTTTTATGGCAAAAAGGTATGCATTCCCCTTACTTTCGGGATTAAAAGCAGAAATTCCCCGTATTTTGAAGCAAAATTGCAGAAATTCTCATAATTTTCAGGCAAAAAGGCAGAAATTCTCCTTATTTTGGAGCAAAAAGACAGAAGATCTTTTTTTTTTGGGAGCAAACATTCAGAAATTCTCGTTATTTTGGGGCAAAATTGCAGAAATTTCCTTTACATTGGGGCAAAATTTGCAGAAATTTCCCTTATTTTGGGGCAAAAATCAGAAATTCCCCTTCTTTTGGGGCAAAATTCAAGAAATTTCCTTTATTTTGGGGCAAAATTACAGGAATTTACCTTATTTTGGGGCAAAATTGAAGAAATTTACCTTATTTGGTGCAAAATTGCAGAAATTTCACTTATTTTCAGGTAAAAAGGCTGAAATTTCCTTCAGTTTGGGGCAAAAAGGGAGAAATTCCCCTTATTTTGGGGCAAAATTGCAGAAATTTCCCTTATTATTGGGAAAAATTGCAGAAATTTTCCTTATTTTAGGGCAAAATTGCAGAAATTTCACTTATTTCAGAGAAAAAAAGCAAAAATTTTTCTTATTTTGGGGCAAAAAGGCAGAAATTTCCATTAATTTGTGGCAAAAAGGCAGAAATTCACCTTATTTTGGTGTAAAATGCAGAAATTTCACATATTTCAGGGCAAAAAGGCAGCAATTTCCCTTATTTTGGGGCAAAATTGCAGAAATTTCACTTATTTCAGTGTAATAAGTCAGAAATTCCCCTTATTTTGAGGCAAAAAAGACAGAAATTCCCTTTGTTTTGAGGGAAAAAGAAAGAAATTCCACTTATTTAGAGGCAAAAATGCAGAAATTTCCCTTATTTTGGAGCAAAAATGAAGAAATTTCCCTTTTTTATGGCAAAAAGTTATGCATTCCCCTTATTTTCGGGCAAAAAGGCAGAAATTCCCCGTATTTTGGAGCATAATTGCAGAAATTCCCCTAGTTGTGGTGCAGAAAGACAGAAATTCCCTCTATGTTGGGGCAAAAAGACAGAAATTCTCCTTATTTTGAGGCAAAACTCAGAAATTCCACTTATTTTGGCACAAAATTCCAGAAATTTCCCTTATTTTGGGGCAAAATTGCAGAAATTTCACTTATTTTGGGGCAAAATTGCAGAAATTTCACTTATTTCAGGGAAAAAAAAGAAGAAATTATCTTTATTTTGGGGCAAAAAGGCAGAAATTCCAAATATTTTCTGGCAAAAATGCAGAAATTCCCCTTATTTTGAGGTAAAAAGGCTAAAATTCCCCTTATTTGGGGGCAAAAAGGCAGAAATTTCCCTTATTTTAAGGCAAAATTGCAGAAATTTCACTAATTTGGAGGAAAAAAGACAGAAATTCTCCTTATTTTGGGGAAAAACTTAGAAATTCCACTTATTTTGGGGCAAAATTCCAGAAATTTCCTTTATTTTGGGGAAAAATTGCAGAAATTTCACTTATTTTTGGGCAAAATTGCAGAAAATTCACTTATTTCATGGAAAAAAGGAACAAATTTTCCTTATTTTCGGGCAAAAAGTCAGAAATTCCTAATATTTTGTGGCAAAAATGCAGAAATTCCCCTTATTTTGAGGTAAAAAGGCTGAAATTCCCCTTATTTAGGGGCAAAGAGGCAGAAATTTTCCTTATTTTGGGGCAAAATTGGAGAAATTTCACTTATTTCAGGGTAATAATTCAGAAATTCCCCTTATTTTGGGGCAAAAAAGACAGAAATTCCCTTTGTTTTTGGGGAAAAAGACAGAAATTCCATTTATTTAGAGGCAAAAAGGCAGAAATTCCCCTTATTTTGGAGCAAACATGAAGAAATTTAACTTTTTATGGCAAAAAGGTATGCATTCCCCTTACTTTCGGGATAAAAAGCAGAAATTCCCCGTATTTTGAAGCAAAATTGCAGAAATTCTCATAATTTTCGGGCAAAAAGGCAGAAATTCTCCTTATTTTGGGGCAAAAAGACAGAAGATCTTTTTTTTTTGGGAGCAAACATTCAGAAATTCTCGTTATTTTGGGGAAAATTGCAGAAATTTCTTTTACATTGGGGCAAAATTGCAGAAATTTCCCATATTTTGGGGCAAAAATCAGAAATTCCCCTTCTTTTGGGGCAAAATTCAAGAAATTTCCTTTATTTTGGGGCAAAATTACAGGAATTTACCTTATTTTGGGGCAAAATTGAAGAAATTTACCTTATTTGGTGCAAAATTGCAGAAATTTCACTTATTTTCAGGTAAAATGGCTGAAATTTCCTTCATTTTGGGGCAAAAAGGGAGAAATTCCCCTTATTTTGGGGCAAAATTGCAGAAATTTCCCTTATTATTGGGAAAAATTGCAGAAATTTTCCTTATTTTAGGGCAAAATTGCAGAAATTTCACTTATTTCAGAGAAAAAAAGCAAAAATTTTTCTTATTTTGGGGCAAAAAGGCAGAAATTTCCATTAATTTGTGGAAAAAGGCAGAAATTCACCTTATTTTGGTGTAAAATGCAGAAATTTCACATATTTCAGGGCAAAAAGGCAGCAATTTCCCTTATTTTGGGGCAAAATTGCAGAAATTTCACTTATTTCAGTGTAATAAGTCAGAAATTTCCCTTATTTTGAGGCAAAAAGGAGAAATTCCCTTTGTTTTGAGGGAAAAAGACAGAAATTCCACTTATTTAGAGGCAAAAATGCAGAAATTTCCCTTATTTTGGAGCAAAAATGAAGAAATTTCCCTTTTTTATGGCAAAATGTTATGCATTCCCCTTATTTTCGGGCAAAAAGGCAGAAATTTCCCGTATTTTGGAGCATAATTGCAGAAATTCCCCTAGTTGTGGTGCAGAAAGACAGAAATTCCCTCTATGTTGGGGCAAAAAGACAGAAATTCTCCTTATTTTGAGGCAAAACTCAGAAATTCCACTTATTTTGGGGCAAAATTCCAGAAATTTCCCTTATTTTGGGGCAAAATTGCAGAAATTTCACTTATTTTGGGGCAAAATTGCAGAAATTTCACTTATTTCAGGGAAAAAAAAGAAGAAATTATCTTTATTTTGGGGCAAAAAGGCAGAAATTCCTAATATTTTCTGGCAAAAATGCAGAAATTCCCCTTATTTTGAGGTAAAAAGGCTAAAATTCCCCTTATTTGGGGGCAAAAAGGCAGAAATTTCCCTTATTTTAAGGCAAAATTGCAGAAATTTCACTAATTTGGAGGAAAAAAGACAGAAATTCTCCTTATTTTGGGGAAAAACTTAGAAATTCCACTTATTTTGGGGCAAAATTCCAGAAATTTCCTTTATTTTGGGGAAAAATTGCAGAAATTTCACTTATTTTTGGGCAAAATTGCAGAAAATTCACTTATTTCATGGGAAAAAGGAACAAATTTTCCTTATTTTCGGGCAAAAAGTCAGAAATTCCTAATATTTTGTGGCAAAAATGCAGAAATTCCCCTTATTTTGAGGTAAAAAGGCTGAAATTCCCCTTCTTTAGGGGCAAAGAGGCAGAAATTTTCCTTATTTTGGGGCAAAATTGGAGAAATTTCACTTATTTCAGGGTAATAATTCAGAAATTCCCCTTATTTTGGGGCAAAAAAGACCGAAATTCCCTTTGTTTTTGGGGAAAAAGACAGAAATTCCATTTATTTAGAGGCAAAAAGGCAGAAATTCCCCTTATTTTGGAGCAAACATGAAGAAATTTACCTTTTTATGGCAAAAAGATATGCATTCCCCTTACTTTCGGGATAAAAAGCAGAAATTCCCCGTATTTTGAAGCAAAATTGCAGAAATTCTCATAATTTTCAGGCAAAAAGGCAGAAATTCTCCTTATTTTGGGGCAAAAAGACAGAAGATCTTTTTTTTTTGGGAGCAAACATTCAGAAATTCTCGTTATTTTGGGGAAAATTGCAGAAATTTCTTTTACATTGGGGCAAAATTGCAGAAATTTCCCTTATTTTGGGGCAAAAATCAGAAATTCCCCTTCTTTTGGGGCAAAATTCAAGAAATTTCCTTTATTTTGGGGCAAAATTACAGGAATTTACCTTATTTTGGGGCTAAATTGAAGAAATTTACCTTATTTGGTGCAAAATTGCAGAAATTTCACTTATTTTCAGGTAAAAAGGCTGAAATTTCCTTCATTTTGGGGCAAAAAGGGAGAAATTCCCCTTATTTTGGGGCAAAATTGCAGAAATTTCCCTTATTATTGGGAAAAATTGCAGAAATTTTCCTTATTTTAGGGCAAAATTGCAGAAATTTCACTTATTTCAGAGAAAAAAAGCAAAAATTTTTCTTATTTTGGAGCAAAAAGGCAGAAATTTCCATTAATTTGTGACAAAAAGGCAGAAATTCACCTTATTTTGGTGTAAAATGCAGAAATTTCACATATTTCAGGGCAAAAAGGCAGCAATTTCCCTTATTTTGGGGCAAAATTGCAGAAATTTCACTTGTTTCAGTGTAATAAGTCAGAAATTCCCCTTATTTTAAGGCAAAAAGCACAGAAATTCCCTTTGTTTTGAGGGAAAAAGACAGAAATTCCACTTATTTAGAGGCAAAAATGCAGAAATTTCCCTTATTTTGGAGCAAAAATTAAGAAATTTCCCTTTTTTATGGCAAAAAGTTATGCATTCCCCTTATTTTTGGGCAAAAAGGCAGAAATTTCCCGTATTTTGGAGCATAATTGCAGAAATTCCCCTAGTTGTGGTGCAGAAAGACAGAAATTCCCTATATGTTGGGGCAAAAAGACAGAAATTCTCCTTATTTTGGGGCCAAACTCAGAAATTCCACTTATTTTGGGGCAAAATTCCAGAAATTTCCCTTATTTTGGGGCAAAATTGCAGAAATTTCACTTATTTTGGGGCAAAATTGCAGAAATTTCACTTATTTCAGGGAAAAAAAGAAGAAATTTTATTTATTTTGGGGCAAAAAGGCAGAAATTCCTAATATTTTCTGGCAAAAATGCAGAAATTCCCCTTATTTTGAGGTAAAAAGGCTGAAATTTTCCTTATTTGGGGGCAAAAAAGCAGAAATTTCCCTTATTTTAAGGCAAAATTGCAGAAATTTCACTTATTTGGAGGCAAAAAGACAGAAATTCTCCTTATTTTGGGGCAAAACTTAGAAATTCCACTTATTTTGGGGCAAAATTCCAGAAATTTCCCTTATTTTGGGGAAAAAATTGCAGAAATTTCACTTATTTTGGGGCAAAATTGCAGAAATTTCACTTATTTCAGGGAAAAAAAGAACAAATTTTCCTTATTTTGGGGCAAAAAGTCAGAAATTCCTAATATTTTGTGGCAAAAATGCAGAAATTCCCCTTATTTTGAGGTAAAAAGGCTGAAATTCCCCTTATTTGGGGGCAAAGAGGCAGAAATTTCCCTTATTTTGGGGCAAAATTGAAGAAATTTCACTTATTTCAGGGTAATAATTCAGAAATTCCCCTTATTTTGGGGCAAAAAAGACAGAAATTCCTTTTGTTTTGGGGGAAAAAGACAGAAATTCCATTTATTTAGGGGCAAAAAGGCAGAAATTCCCCTTATTTTGGAGCAAAAATGAAGAAATTTACTTTTTTATGGCAAAAAGGTATGCATTCCCCTTACTTTCGGGATTAAAACCAGAAATTCCCCGTATTTTGAAGCAAAATTGCAGAAATTCTCATAATTTTCAGGCAAAAAGGCAGAAATTCTCCTTATTTTGGAGCAAAAAGACAGAAGATCTTTTTTTTTTGGGAGCAAACATTCAGAAATTCTCGTTATTTTGGGGCAAAATTGCAGAAATTTCCTTTACATTGGGGCAAAATTGCAGAAATTTCCCTTATTTTGGGGCAAAAATCAGAAATTCCCCTTCTTTTGGGGCAAAATTCAAGAAATTTCCTTTATTTTGGGGCAAAATTACAGGAATTTACCTTATTTTGGGGCAAAATTGAAGAAATTTACCTTATTTGGTGCAAAATTGCAGAAATTTCACTTATTTTCAGGTAAAAAGGCTGAAATTTCCTTCATTTTGGGGCAAAAAGGGAGAAATTCCCCTTATTTTGGGGCAAAATTTCAGAAATTTCCCTTATTATTGGGAAAAATTGCAGAAATTTTCCTTATTTTAGGGCAAAATTGCAGAAATTTCACTTATTTCAGAGAAAAAAAGCAAAAATTTTTCTTATTTTGGGGCAAAAAGGCAGAAATTTCCATTAATTGGTGGCAAAAAGGCAGAAATTCACCTTATTTTGGTGTAAAATGCAGAAATTTCACATATTTCAGGGCAAAAAGGCAGCAATTTCCCTTATTTTGGGGCAAAATTGCAGAAATTTCACTTATTTCAGTGTAATAAGTCAGAAATTCCCCTTATTTTGAGGCAAAAAAGACAGAAATTCCCTTTGTTTTGAGGGAAAAAGAAAGAAATTCCACTTATTTAGAGGCAAAAATGCAGAAATTTCCCTTATTTTGGAGCAAAAATGAAGAAATTTCCCTTTTTTATGGCAAAAAGTTATGCATTCCTTTTATTTTCGGGCAAAAAGGCAGAAATTCCCCGTATTTTGGAGCATAATTGCAGAAATTCCCCTAGTTGTGGTGCAGAAAGACAGAAATTCCCTCTATGTTGGGGCAAAAAGACAGAAATTCTCCTTATTTTGAGGCAAAACTCAGAAATTCCACTTATTTTGGGGCAAAATTCCAGAAATTTCCCTTATTTTGGGGAAAAATTGCAGAAATTTCACTTAATTTGGGGCAAAATTGCAGAAATTTCACTTATTTCAGGGAAAAAAAAAGAAGAAATTATCTTTATTTTGGGGCAAAAAGGCAGAAATTCCTAATATTTTCTGGCAAAAATGCAGAAATTCCCCTTATTTTGAGGTAAAAAGGATGAAATTCCCATTATTTGGTGGCAAAAAAGCAGAAATTTCCCTTATTTTAAGGCAAAATTGCAGAAATTTCACTAATTTGGGGGAAGAAAGACAGAAATTCTCCTTATTTTGGGGAAAAACTTAGAAATTCCACTTATTTTGTGGCAAAATTCCAGAAATTTCCCTTATTTTGGGGAAAAATTGCAGAAATTTCACTTATTTTTGGGCAAAATTGCAGAAAATTCACTTATTTCATGGAAAAAAGGAACAAATTTTCCTTATTTTCGGGCAAAAAGTCAGAAATTCCTAATATTTTGTGGCAAAAATGCAGAAATTCCCCTTATTTTGAGGTAAAAAGGCTGAAATTCCCCTTATTTAGGGGCAAAGAGGCAGAAATTTTCCTTATTTTGGGGCAAAATTGGAGAAATTTCATTTATTTCAGGGTAATAATTCAGAAATTCCCCTTATTTTGGGGCAAAAAAGACAGAAATTCCCTTTGTTTTTGGGGAAAAGGACAGAAATTCCATTTATTTAGAGGCAAAAAGGCAGAAATTCCCCTTATTTTGGAGCAAACATGAAGAAATTTACCATTTTATGGCAAAAAGGTATGCATTCCCCTTACTTTCGGGATAAAAAGCAGAAATTCCCCGTATTTTGAAGCAAAATTGCAGAAATTCTCATAATTTTCGGGCAAAAAGGCAGAAATTCTCCTTATTTTGGGGCAAAAAGACAGAAGATCTTTTTTTTTTTGGGAGCAAACATTCAGAAATTCTCGTTATTTTGGGGAAAATTGCAGAAATTTCTTTTACATTGGGGCAAAATTGCAGAAATTTCCCTTATTTTGGGGCAAAAATCAGAAATTCCCCTTCTTTTGGGGCAAAATTCAAGAAATTTCCTTTATTTTGGGGCAAAATTACAGGTATTTACCTTATTTTGGGGCAAAATTGAAGAAATTTACCTTATTTGGTGCAAAATTGCAGAAATTTCACTTATTTTCAGGTAAAAAGGCTGTAATTTCCTTCATTTTGGGGCAAAAAGGGAGAAATTCCCCTTATTTTGGGGCAAAATTGCAGAAATTTCCCTTATTATTGGGAAAAATTGCAGAAATTTTCCTTATTTTAGGGCAAAATTGCAGAAATTTCACTTATTTCAGAGAAAAATGCAAAAATTTTTCTTATTTTGGGGCAAAAAGGCAGAAATTTCCATTAATTTGTGGCAAAAAGGCAGAAATTCACCTTATTTTGGTGTAAAATGCAGAAATTTCACATATTTCAGGGCAAAAAGGCAGCAATTTCCCTTATTTTGGGGCAAAATTGCAGAAATTTCACTTATTTCAGTGTAATAAGTCAGAAATTCCCCTTATTTTGATGCAAAAAAGACAGAAATTCCATTTATTTGAGGGAAAAAGACAGAAATTCCACTTATTTAGAGGCAAAAATGCAGAAATTTCCCTTATTTTAGAGCAAAAATGAAGAAATTTCCCTTTTTTATGGCAAAAAGTTATGCATTCCCCTTATTTTCAGGCAAAAAGGCAGAAATTCCCCGTATTTTGGAGCAAAATTGCAGAAATTCCCCTAATTTTGGGGCAAAATGCAGAAATTCCCTTTATTTTGGGGCAAAAATCAGAAATTCCCCTTATTTTGGGGCAAAATTGCAGAAATTTCACTTATTTCAGTGTAATAAGTCAGAAATTCCCCTTATTTTGAGGCAAAAAAGACAGAAATTCCCTTTGTTTTGAAGGAAAAAGAAAGAAATTCCACTTATTTAGAGGCAAAAATGAAGAAATTTCTTTTATTTTGGAGCAAAAATGAAGAAATTTCCCTTTTTTTATAGCAAAAAGTTATGCATTCCCCTTATTTTCGGGCAAAAAGGCAGAAATTCCCCGTATTTTGGAGCATAATTGCACAAATTCTTTTAGTTGTTGTGCAGAAAGACAGAAATTCCCTATATGTTGGGGCAAAAAGACAGAAATTCTCCTTATTTTGGGGCAAAACTCAGAAATTCTACTTATTTTGGGGCAAAATTCCAGAAATTTCCCTTATTTTGGGGCAAATTGCAGAAATTTCACTTATTTTGGGGCAAAATTGCAGAAATTTCACTTATTTCAGGGAGAAAAGGCAGAAATTTTCCTTATTTTGGGCAAAAAGGCAGAAATTCCTAATATTTTCTGGCAAAAATGCAGAAATTCCCTTTATTTTGAGGTAAAAAGGCTGAAATTCCCCTTATTTGGGGGCAAAAAGGCCGAAATTTCCCTTATTTTAAGGCAAAATTGCAGAAATTTCACTTATTTGGAGGCAACAAGACAGAAATTCTCCTTATTTTGGGGCAAAATTGCAGAAATTTCACATATTTCAGGGCAAAAAGGCAGAAATTTCCCTTATTTTGGGGCAAAATTGCAGAAATTTCACATATTTCAGGGCAAAAAGGCAGAAATTTCCCTTATTTTGGGGCAAAATTGCTGAAATTTCACTTATTTCAGTGTAATAAGTCAGAAATTCCCCTTATTTTGAGGCAAAAAAGACAGAAATTCCCTTTGTTTTGAGGGAAAAAGACAGAAATTCCATTTATTTAGAGGCAAGAATGCAGAAATTTCCCTTATTTTTGAGCAAAAATGAAGAAATTTCCCTTTTTTATGGCAAAAAGTTATGCATTCCCCTGATTTTTGGGCAAAAAGGCAGAAATTCCCCGTATTTTGGAGCATAATTGGAGAAATTCCCCTAGTTGTGGTGCAGAAAGACAGAAATTCCCGATATGTTGGGGCAAAAAGACAGAAATTCTCCTTATTTTGGGGCAAAACTCAGAAATTCCACTTATTTCGGGGCAAAATTCCAGAAATTTCCCTTATTTTGGGGCAAAATTGCAGAAATTTCACTTATTTTGGGGCAAAATTGCAGAAATTTCACTTATTTCAGGGAAAAAAGGCAGAAATTTTCCTTATTTTGGGGCAAAAAGGCAGAAATTCCTAATATTTTCTGGCCAAAATGCAGAAATTCCCCTTATTTTGAGGTAAAAATTCTGAAATTCCCCTTATTTGGGGGCAAGAAGGCAGAAATTTCCCTTATTTTGGGGCAAAATTGCAGAAATTTCACTTATTTCAGGGTAATGAGTCAGAAATTTTCCTTATTTTGCGGCAAAAATTACAGATAATCCCTTTGTTTTGGGGGAAAAAGACAGAAATTCCACTTATTTAGAGGCAAAAAAGCAGAAATTCCCTTTATTTTGGAGCAAAAATGAAGAAATTTCCCTTTTTTAAGGCAAAAAGTTATGCATTGTTTATATTTTCAGGCAAAAAGGCAGAAATTCCTCATATTTTGGAGCAAAATTGCAGAAATTCCCCTAATTGTGGGGCAAAAATGCAGAAATTCCTTATATGTTGGGGCAAAAAAACAGAAATTCTCCTTATTTTGGTGCAAAACTCAGAAATTCCACTTATTTTGGGGCAAAATTCCAGAAATTTCCCTTATTCTGGAACAAAATTGCAGAAATTTCACTTATTTTGTGGCAAAATTGCAGAAATTTTACTTATTTCAGGGAAAAAGTTAGAAATTTTCCTTATTTTGGGTCAAAAAGGCAGGAATTCCCCTTATTTTGAGGTAAAAAGGCTGAAATTCCCCTTATTAGAGCAAAAAGGCAGAAATTTCTCTTATTTTGGGGAAAATTGCAGAAATTTAACTTATTTCAGGGTAATAAGTAAGAAATTCCCCTATTTTGGGGCAAAAAAGACAGAAATTCCACTTATTTAGAGGCAAAAAGGCAGAAGTTTCCCTTATTTTGGAGCAAAAATGAAGAAATTTACCTTTTTATGGCAAAAAGGTATGCATTCCCCTTACTTTCGGGATAAAAAGCAGAAATTCCCCGTATTTTGAAGCAAAATTGCAGAAATTCTCATAATTTTCGGGCAAAAAGGCAGAAATTCTCCTTATTTTGGGGCAAAAAGACAGAAAATCTACTATTTTCGGGAGCAAACAGTCAGAAATTTCCCTTATTTTGGGGCAAAATTGCAGAAATTTCCTTTACATTGGGGCAAAATTGCAGAAATTTCCCTTATTTTGGGGCAAAATTGAAGAAATTTCCCTTATATGGGGCAAAATTGCAGAAATTTCACTTATTTTCAGGTAAAAAGGCTGAAATTTCCTTTATTTTGGGGCAAAAAAGGAGAAATTCCCCTTATTGTGGAGCAAAATTGCAGAAATTTCCCTTATTATGGGGAAATATTGCAGAAATTTCACTTATTTCAGAGAAAAAAAGCAAAATTTTTTCTTATTTTGGGGCAAAAAGGCAGAAATTCCCATTATTTTGGGGCAAAAAATAGAGAAATTCACTTTGTTTTGGGGGAAAAAGACAGAAATTCCACTTATTTATACGCAAAAAGGCAGAAATTCCCCTTATTTTGGAGCAAAAATGAAGAAATTTACCTTTTTATGGCAAAAAAGTTTGCATTCCCCTTACTTTCGAGATAAAAGCAGAAATTCCCCGTATTTTGAAGCAAAATTGCAGAAATTCTCATAATTTTCGGGCAAAAAGGCAGAAATTCTTTTTATTTGGGGGCAAAAAGACAGAAAATCTCCTTTTTTTGGGAACAAACAGTCAGAAATTTCTCTTATTTTGGGGCAAAATTGCAGAAATTTAATTTACATTGGGGCATATTTCAGAAATTTGCCTTATTTTGGGGGAAAATTGCAGATATTTCACTTATTTCAGGGTAATAAGTCAGAAATTCCCCTTATTTTGGGGCAAAAAAGACAGAAATTCCCTTTGTTTTGGGGGAAAAAGACAGAAATTCCACTTATTTAGAGGCAAAAAGGCAGAAATTCCCTTTATTTTGGAGCAAAAATGAAGAAATTTCCCTTTTTATGGATAAAGGTATGCATTCCCATTATTTTCAGGCAAAAAGGCAGAAATTCCCGTATTTTGGAGCAAAATTGCAGAAATTCTTCTAATTGGGCAAAAATGCAGAAATTCACTATATGTTGGGGCAAAAAGACAGAAATTATCTTTATTTTGGGGCAAAACTCAGAAATTCTACTTATTTGGGGGCAAAATTCCAGAAATTCCCCTTGTTTTGGGAAAAATTGCAAAAATTTCACTTATTTTAGGGCAAAATTGCAGAAATTTCACTTATTTCAGAGAAAAAAGGCAGAAATTTTCATTATTTTGGGTCAAAAAGGCAAAAATTCCTAATATTTTGTGGCAAAAATGCAGAAATTCCCCTTATATTGAGGTGAAAAGGCTGAAATTCCCCTTATTTGGGGGCAAGAAGGCAGAGATTTCCCTAATTTTGGGGCAAAATTTCAGAAATTTTACTTATTTCAGGGTAATAAGTCAGAAATTTTCCTGATTTTGGGGCAAAAAAAACCAGAAAATCTCTTTATTTTGGAGGAAAAAACAGAAATTCCACTTAGTTAGAGGCAAAAAAGCAGAAATTCCCCTTATTTTGGAGCAAAAAAGAAGAAATTTCTCTTTTTTAAGGCAAAAAGTTATGCATTCTTCTTATTTTGGGGCAAAAAGGCAGAAATTCCCTATATGTTGGGGCAAAAAAAAAGAAATTCTCCTTATTTTGGGGCAAAACTCATAAATTCCACATATTTTGGGGCAAAATTCCAGAAATTTCCCTTATTTTGGGGCAAAATTTCAGAAATTTCACTTATTTTGGGGCAAAATTGGAGAAATTTTACTTTTTTCAGGGAAAAAAGGCAGAAATTTTCCTTAATTTGGGGCAAAAATGCAGAAATTCCCCTTATTTTGAGGTAAAAAGCCTGAAATTTCCCTTATTTGGGGGCAAATAGGCAGAAATTTCCCTTATTTTGGGGCAAAATTGCAGAAATTTCACTTATTTCAGGGTAATAACTCAGAAATTCCCCTTATTTTGGGGTAAAAAAGACAGAAATTTCCTTTGTTTTGGGGGAAAAAGACAGAAATTCCACTTATTTAGCGGCAAAAAGGCAGAAATTCCCCCTTATTTTGGAGCAAAAATGAAGAAATTTACCTTTTTATGTCAAAAAGGTATGCATTCCACTTACTTTCGGGATAAAAGCAGAAATTCCCCGTATTTTGAAGCAAAATTGCAGAAATTCTCATAATTTTCGGGCAAAAATGCAGAAATTCTCCTTTTTTTGGGGCAAAAAGGCACAAAATCTCCTTTTTTTGGGAACAAACAGTCAGAAATTCCTCTTATTTTGGGGCAAAATTGCAGAAATTTCCTCTACATTGTGGCAAAATTGCAGATATTTCCCTTATTTTGGGGCAAAATTGAAGAAATTTCACTTATGTCAGAGTAATAAGTCAGAAATTCTTCGTATTTTGGGGCAAAAAAGACAGAATTTACCTTTGTTTTGGGGGAAAACGACAGAAATTCCACTTATTTAGAGGCAAAAAGGCAGTAATTCCCCGTATTTTGCAGCAAAATTGCAGAAATTCCCCTAATTTTGGGGCAAAAGGCAAAAATTCACTTTATTTTGGGGCAAAAATCAGAAATTCCCCTTATTTTAGGGCAAAATTCCAGAAATATCTTTTATTTTGGGGCATAATTGCAGAAATTTACCTTATTTAAGGGCAAAATTGCAAAAATTTCCCTTATTTGGGGCAAAATTGCAGAAATTTCAGTTATTTTCAAGTAAAAAGGCTGAAATTTCCTATATTTTGGGTCAAAATGGAGAAATTCTCCTTATTTTGGGGCAAAATTGCAGAAATTTCCCTTATTATGGGATAAAATTGCAGAAATTTCCCTTATTTTAGGGCAAAATTGCAGAAATTTCACTTATTTCAGAGAAAAGAAGCAAAAATTTTTTTTATTTTGGGGCAAAAAGGCAGAAATTCCCATTATTTTGGGGCAAAAATGCAGAAAATCACCTTATTTTGGGGTAAAATTGCAGAAATTTCACATATTTCAGGGCAAAAAGTCAGAAATTTCTTTTATTTTGGGGCAAAATTCCTGAAATTCCCCTTGTTTTGGGAAAAATTGCAAAAATTTCACTTATTTTAGGGCAAAATTGCAGAAATTTCACTTATTTCAGAGAAAAAAGGCAGAAATTTTCCTTATTTTGGGTCAAAAAGGCAGAAATTCCTAATATTTTGTGGCAAAAATGCAGAAATTCCCCTTATATTGAGGTGAAAATGCTGGAATTCCCCTTATTTGGGGGCAAAAAGGCAGAGATTTCCCTTATTTTGGGGCAAAATTTCAGAAATTTCACATATTTCAGGGAAATAAGTCAGAAATTCCCCTTATTTTGGGGTAAAAAAGACAGAAATTTCCTTCGTTTTGGGGGAAAAAGACAGAAATTCCACTTATTTAGAGGCAAAAAGGCAGAAATTCCCCTTATTTTGGAGCAAAAATGAAGAAATTTACCTTTTTATGTCAAAAAGGTATGCATTCCACTTACTTTCAGGATAAAAGAAGAAATTCCCTGTATTTTGAATCAAAATTGCAGAAATTCTCATAATTTTCGGGCAATAGGCAGAAATTCTCCTTTTTTGGGGGCAAAAAGGCACAAAATCTCCTTTTTTTGGGAACAAACAGTCAGAAATTCCTCTTATTTTGGGGCAAAATTGCAGAAATTTCCTTTACATTGTGGCAAAATTGCAGAAATTTCCCTTATTTTGGGCCAAATTGAAGAAATTTCACTTATGTCAGGGTAATAAGTCAGAAATTCTCTGTATTTTGGAGCAAAAAAGACAGAAATTACCTTTGTTTTGGGGGAAAAAGACAGAAATTCCACTTATTTAGAGGCAAAAAGGCAGTAATGCCCCGTATTTTGCAGCAAAATTGCAGAAATTCCCCTAATTTTGGGGCAAAAGTCAAAAATTCCCTTTATTTTGGGGCAAAAATTAGAAATTCCTCTTATTTTGGGGCAAAATTCCAGAAATTTCTTTTATTTTGGGGCAAAATTGCAGAAATTTACCTTATTTTAGGGCAAAATTGCAAAAATTTCCCTTTTTTGGGGCAAAATTGAAGAAATTTCAGTTATTTTCAAGTAAAAAGGCTGAAATTTCCTATATTTTGGGGCAAAAAGGGACAAATTCTCCTTATTTTGGGGCAAAATTGCAGAAATTTCCCTTATTATGGGATAAAATTACAGAAATTTCCCTTATTTTAGGGCAAAATTGCAGAAATTTCACTTATTTCAGAGAAAAAAAGCAAAAATTTTTTTTATTTTGGGGCAAAAAGGCAGAAATTCCCATTATTTTGGGGCAAAAATGCAGAAATTCACCTTATTTTGGGGTAAAATTGCAGAAATTTCACATATTTCAGGGCAAAAAAACAGAAATTTCTTTTATTTTGGGGCAAAATTGCAGAAATTTTACATATTTCAGGGTAATAAGTCAGAAATTCCCCTTATTTTGGGGCCAAAAAGACAGAAATTCTTTTTGTTTTGGGGCAATAAGGCAGAAATTCCACATATTGAGAAGCAAAAAGGCAGAAATTCCCCTAATTTTGGAGCAAAAATGAAAAAATTTCCCTTTTTTATGGCAAAAGTTTATGCATTCCCTTTATTTTCGGGCAAAAAGGCAGAAATTCCCCGTATTTTGGGGCAAAATTGCAGAAATTCTCCTAATTGTGGTGCAAAAAGGCAGAAATTCCCTATATATTGGGGCAAAAAGACAGAAATTCTCCTTATTTGGGGCAAAACTCAGAAATTCCACTTATTTTGGGGCAAAATTGCAGAAATTTCACTTATTTTGGGGCAAAATTGCAGAAATTTCACTTATTTCAGGGAAAAAAGGCAGATTCTCCTTATTTTGGGGAAAAAGGCAGAAATTCCTAATATTTTGTGGCAAAAATGCAGAAATTCCCCTTATTTTGAGGTAAAAATGCTGAAATTCTCCTTTTTTGGGGGCAAAAAGGCAGAAATTTCTCTAAATTTGGGGCAAAATTGCAGAAATTTCACGTATTGCAGGCTAATAAGTCAGAAATTTTTCTTATTTTGGGGCAAAAATGACAGAAAAATGCGTTGTTTCAGAAGAAAAAGACAGAAATTCCACTTATTTAGAGGCAAAAAGGCAGAAATTCCCTTTTTTTGAGGCAAAAATGAAGAAATTTCCCTTTTTATGGCAAAAAGGTTTGCATTCCCATTATTTTCGGGCAAAAAGGCAGATATTCCCCGTATTTTAAAGCAAAATTGCAGAAATTCCCTTAATTTTGGGGCCAAAATCAGAAATTCCCCTTATTTTGGGGCAAAATTCAAGAAATTTCCTTTATTTTGGGGCAAAATAGCAGGAATTTACCTTATATTGGAGCAAAATTGCAGAAATTTCCCTTATATGTGGCAAAATTGCAGAAATTTCACTTATTTTCAGGTAAAAATGCTGAAATTTTCTTTATTTTGGGGCAAAAAGAGAGAAATTCCCCTTATTATGGGGCAAAATTGCAAAAATTTCCCTTATTATAAGGAAATGTTGCAGAAATTTCTCTTAATTTAAAGCAAAATTGCAGATATTTCACTTATTTAAGAGAAAAAAAGCAGAAATTTTTCTTATTTTGAGGCAAAAAGGCAGAAATTACCATTATTTTGGGGCAAAATGCAGAAATTCACCTTAATTTGGGGTAAAATTGTGGAATTTTCACATATTTCAGGGCAAAAAGTCAGACATTTCCCTTATTTTGGGGCAAAAAATACAGAAATTCCCTTTGTTTTGGAAGAAAAAGACAGAAATTCCACTTATTTAGAGGCAAAAATGCAGAAATTCCCCTTATTTTGGAGCAAAAATGAAGAAATTTCCATTTTTTATGGCAAAAAGTTATGCATTTCCCTTATTTTTGGGAAAAAAGGCAGAAATTTCCTGTATTTTGGAGCAAAATTGCAGAAATTCCCCTAATTGTTGGGCAAAAAGGCAGAAATTCCCAATATGTTGGTGCAAAAAGACAGAAATTCTCCTTATTTTGGGGCAAAACTCAGAAATTCCACTTCTTTTGGGGCAAAATTCCAGAAATTTCCCTTATTTTGGGGCAAAATTGCAGAAATTTCACTTATTTTGTGGCACAATTTCAGAAATTTCACTTATTTCAGGGAAAAAAGGCAGAAATTTTTATTATTTTGCGGCAAAAAACCAGAAATTCCTAATATTTTGTGGCAAAAATGCAGAAATTCCTCTTATTTTGAGGTAAAAAGGCTGAATTCCCCTTATTTGGAGGCAAAAAGGCAGAAATTTCCCTTATTTTGAGGCAAAATTGCAGAAATTTCACTTATTTCAGGGTAATGAGTCAGAAATTTCCCTTATTTTGGGGCAAAAAAAGGAGAAATTCCCTTTGTTTTGTGGGTAAAAGACAGAAATTCCACTCATTTAGAGGCAAAAAGACAGAAATTCCCCTTATTTTGGAGCAAAAATGAAGAAATTTCATTTTTTATGGCAAAAAGTTATGCATTCCCATTATTTTCGGGCAAAAAGGCAGAAATTCCCCGGATTTTTTAGCAAAATTGTAGAAATTCCCCTAATTTTGGGGCAAAAGGCAGAAATTCCCTTTATTTTGGGGCAAAAATCAGAAAATCCCTTTATTTTGGGGCAAAATTCAAGATATTTCCTTTATTTTGGGGCAAAATTGGAAGAATTTACCTTATTTTGGGGCAAAATTGCAGAAATTTCCCTTATTTGGGGCAAAATTGCAGAAATTTCACTTATTTTCAGGAATAAAGGCTGAAATTTCCTTTATTTTGGGGCAAAAGAAAGAATTTCTTCTTATTTTGGGGCAAAATTGCAGAAATTTCTCTTATTTTAGGGAAAAATTGCAGAAATTTTCTTTATTTTAGGGCAAATTGCAGAAATTTCACTTATTTCAGAGAAAAAAAGGCAAAATTTTTCTTATTTTGGGGCAAAAATGCAGAAATTCCCATTATTTTGGGGCAAAAAGGCAGAAATTCGACTTATTTTGGGGTAAAATTGCAGAAATTTCACATATTTCAGGTCAAAAAATCAGAAATTTCCCTTTTTTGGGGGCAAAATTGCAGAAATTTCACTTATTTCATGAAAATAAGTCAGAAATTTCCCTTATTTTGAGGCAAAAAAGACAGAAATTCCCTTTGTTTTGGGGGAAAAAGACAGAAATTCCACTTAGTTAGAGGCAAAAAGACAGAAATTCCCCTTATTTTGGAGCAAAAATGAAGAAATTTCATTTTTTATGGCAAAAAGTTATGCATTCCCATTATTTTCGGGCAAAAAGGCAGAAATTCCCCGTATTTTGGAGCAAAATTGCAAAAATTCCCCTAATTGTGGGGCAAAAAGGCAGAAATTCCCAATATGTTGGGGCCATAAGACAGAAATTCTCCTTATTTTGCGGCAAAACTCATAAATTCCACTTATTTTGGCACAACATTCCAAAATTTCGCTTATTTTGGGGCAAAATTGCAGAAATTTCACTTATTTTGGGGCAAAATTGCAGAAATTTCACTTTTTTAAGGAAAAAAAGGCAGAAATTTTTCTTATTTTGGGGCAAAAATGCAGAAATTCTTAATATTTTGTGGTAAAAATGCAGAAATTCCCCTTATTTTGAGGTAAAAAGGCTGAAATACCTTTTATTTGGGGGCAAAAAGGCAGAAATTTCCCTTATTTTGGGGCAAAAAGACAGAAATTCCCCTTATTTTGTGGCAAAAAGGCAGAAATTTCTTTTATTTCGGGGCAAAATTGCAGAAATTTCACTTATTTCAGGGCATAATTTACAAATTCCTTTTATTTTGGGGCAAAAAGAGAGAAATTCTGTTTATTTTTGGGTAAAAAGGCAGAAATTTCTATTATTTTGAGGTAAAAAGGCAGAAATTCCTCTTATTTTGGGGCAAAAATGAGGAAATTTCCCTTTTTTGTGGCAAAAGTTATACATTCCCCTTACTTTCGTAATAAAAAGCAGAAATTCCCTGTATTATGAAGTAAAATTGCAGAAATTTTCATAATTTTCAGGCAAAAAAGCAGAAATTCTCTTTATTTTTGGGCAAAAGACAGAAAATCTCCTGTTTTCGGCAGCAAACAGTCAGAAATTCCCCTTATTTTGGGGCAGAATTGCAGAAATTACCTTTACATTGTGGCAAAATTGCAGAAATTTCCTTTATTTTGGGGCAAAATTGCAGAAATTTCACTTATTTCAGGGTAATAAGTCTGAAATTCCTCTTATTTTGGGGCAAAAAAGACAGAAATTCCTTTTGTTTGGGGGGAAAAAGACAGAAATTCCACTTATTTAGAGGCAAAAATGCAGATATTACCCTTATTTTTGAGCAAAAATGAAAAAATTTCCCTTTTTTATGGCAAAAGGTTATGCATTCCCTTTATTTTCGGGCAAAAAGGCAGAAATTCCCTGTATTTTGGAGCAAAATTGCAGAAATTTCACTTGTTTCAGAGAAAAAAAGCAAAATTTTTTCTTATTTTCGGGCAAAAAGGTAGAAATTCCCATTATTTTGGGGCAAAAGAGCAGAAATTCACCTTATTTTGGGGTAAAATTGCAGAAATTTCACATATTTCAGGGCAAAAAGTCAGAAATTTCCCTTATTTTGGGGCAAAATTGCAGAAATTTCACTTATTTCAGGGTAATAAGTCAGAAATTTTCCTTATTTTGGGGCAAAAACGACAGAAATTCTCTTTGTTTTGGGAAAAAAGACAGAAATTCCACTTATTTAGAGGCAAAAAGGCAGAAATTACCCTTATTTTTGAGCAAAAATGAAAAAATTTCCCTTTTTTATGGCAAAGGTTATGCATTCCCTTTATTTTCGGACAAAAAGGCAGAAATTCCCTGTATTTGGGAGCAAAATTGCAGAAATTTCCCTAATTGTGGTGCAAAAAGGCAGAAATTCCCTATATGTAGGGGCAAAAAGACAGAAATTCTCCTTATTTGGGGCAAAACTCAGAAATTCCACTTATTTTGGGGCAAAATTGCAGAAATTTCCAATATTTTGGGGCAAAATTGCAGAAATTTCACTTATTTCAGGGAAAAAAAGCAGAAATTTTCTTTATTTTGGGGAAAAAGGCTAAAATTCCTAATATTTTGTGGCAAAATTGCAGAAATTCCCCTTATTTTGAGGTAAAAATGCTGAAATTCCCCTTATTTGGGGGCAAAAAGGCAGAAATTTACCTTATTTTTGGGCAAAATTGCAGAAATTTCACTTATTTCAGGGTAATAAGTCAGAAATTTTTCTTATTTTGGGGCAAAATACAGAAAGTCCCTTTGTTTTGGGGGAAAATGACAGATATTCCACTTATTTAGAGGCAAAAAGGCAGAAATTCCCCTTTTTTTGGAGCAAAAATGAAGAAATTTCCCTTTTTATGGCAAAAAGGTATGCATTCCCAATATTTTTGGGCAAAAAGGCAGAAATTTCCAGTATTTTGGAACAAAATTGCAGAAATTCCCTTAATTTTGGAGCAAAAGGCAGAAATTCCCTTTATTTTGAGGCCAAAATCAGAAATTCTCCATATTTTGGGGCAAAATTCCAGAAATTTCCTTTATTTTGGGGCAAAATTGCAGGAATTTACCTTATTTTGTAGCAAAGTTGCAGAAATTTCCCTTATATGGGGCAAAATTGCAGAAATTTCACTTATATTCAGGTAAAAAGGCTGAAATTCCTTATATTTGGGGGCAAAAAGGCAGAAATTTCCCTTATTTTGGGGCAAAAAGACAGAAATTCTCCTTATTTTGTAGCAAAAAGGCAGAAATTTCTTTTATTTTGGGGCCAAATTGCAGAAATTTCACTTATTTCAGGGCATAATTCAAAAATTCCTTTTATTTTGGGGCAAAAAGACAGAAAATCCATTTATTTTTGGATAAAAAGGCAGAAATTTCACTTATTTTGAGGTAAAAAGGCAGAAATTCCTCTTATTTTGGGGCAAAAATGAAGAAATTTCACTTTTTTGTGGCAAAAGGTATACCTTCCCCTTACTTTCGGGATAAATAGCAGAAATTTCCCATATTTTGAAGCAAAATTGCAGAAATTCTCCTAATTTTCGGGCAAAAAGACAGAAATTCTCCTTATTTTGGGGCAAAAAGACAGAAAATCTTCTTTTTTCGGGAGCAAACTCTCAGAAATTCCTATTATTTTTGGGCAAAATTGCAGAAATTTCCTTTACATTGGGGCAAAATTGCAGAAATTTCCCTTATTTTAGGGCAAAATTGCAAAAATTTCACTTATTTCAGGGTAATAAGTAAGAAATTCCCCTTATTTTGGGGCAAAAAAGACAGAAATTCCCTTTGTTTTGGGGGAAAAAGACAGAAATTACACTTATTTAGAGGCAAAAAGGCAGAAATTCCTCTTATTTGAAGCAAAAATGAAGAAATTTCTCTTTTTATGGCAAAAAGGTATGCATTGCCATTATTTTCAGGCAAAAAGGCAGAAATTCCCCGTATTTTGGAGCAAAATTGCAGAAATTTCCCTAATTTTGGGGCAAAAGGCAAAAATTTCCTTTATTTTGAATCAAAAATCAGAAATTCTTCATGTTTTGGGGCAAAATTCTAGAAATTTCCTTTTTTGGGGGGAAAATTACAGGAATTTACCTTATTTTAAGGCAAAATTGCAGAAATTTCCCTTATTTGGGGCAAAATTGCAAAAATTTCACTTATTTTCAGGTAAAAAGGCTGAAATTTCCTTTATTTTAAGGCAAAAAGAGAGAAATTCCCTTTATTTTGGGGAAAAAAGGCAGAAATTCACCGTATTTTGGGATAAAATTGCAGAAATTTCACATATTTCAGGGCAAAAAGGCAGAAATTTCCCTTATTTTGCTGCAAAATTGCAGAAATTTCACTTATTTAAAAGTAATAAATCAGAAATTCCACTTATTTTGGGGCAAAAAAGACAGAAATTCCCTTTGTTTTGGGGGAAAAAGACAGAAATTCCACTTATTTAGAGGCAAAAAGGCAGAAATTCCCCTTATTTTGAAGCAAAAATGAAGAAATTTCCCTTTTTATGGCAAAAAGGAATGCATTCCCCTTACTATTGGGAAAAAGCAGAAATTCCCCGTATTTTGAAGCAAAATTTAAGAAATTCTCAAAATTTTCGGCCACAAAGGAAGAAATTCTCTATATTTTGTGGCAAAAAGGCAGAAATTTCTTTTATTTTGGGGCCAAATTGCAGTAATTTCACTTATTTCAGGGCATAATTCAAAAATTCCTTTTATTTTGGGGCAAAAAGACAGAAAATCTGTTTATTTTGGGGGAAAAACACAGAAATTCCACTTATTTAGAGGCAAAAAGGCAGAAATTCCCTTTATTTCGGAGCAAAAATGAAGAAATTTCCCTTTTTATGGCAAAAAGGTATGCCTTCCCATTATTTTCGGGCAAAAAGGCAGAAATTCCCTGTATTTGGAGCAAAATTGCAGAAATTCCCCTAATTTTGGAACAAAAGGCAGAAATTCCCTTTATTTTGGGGCAAAAATCAGAAATTCCCTTTATTTTGGGAAAAAAATTCCTAAAATTTCCTTTACACTGGGGCAAAATTGCAGAAATTTCCCTTATTTGGGGCAAAAGTGCAGAAATTTCAGTTATTTTCAGGTAAAAAGGCTGAAATTTCCTTTATTTTGGGGCAAAAAGGGAGAAATTCCCCTTATTTATGGGCAAAATTGCAGAAATTTCTCTTATTATGGGATAAAATTGCAGAGATTTCCCTTATTTTTGGGCAAATTTGCAGAAATTTCACTTATTTCAGAGAAAAAAAGCAAAATTTTTTCTTATTTTGGGGCAAAAAGGCAGAAATTCCCATTATTTTGGGGCAAAAAGGCAGAAATTCACCTTATTTTGGGGTAAAATTGCAGAAATTTCCCATATTTCAGGTCAAAAAGGCAGAAATTTTTTTTATTTTGGGGCAAAATTGCAGAAATTTTACATATTTCAGGGTAATAAGTCAGAAATTCCCCTTATTTTGGGACAAAAAAGACAGAAATTCCCTTTGATTTGAGGCAAAAGAGAAGAAATTCCACTTATTGAGAAGCAAAAAGGCAGAAATTCCCCTAATTTTGGAGCAAAAATAAAGAAATTTCTCTTTTTTATGACAAAAGGTTATGCATTCCCTTTATTTTCAGGCAAAAAGGCAGAAATTCTCCGTATTTTGGAGGAAAATTGCAGAAATTCCCCTAATTGTGGTGCAAAAATGCAGAAATTCCCTATATGTTGGGGTAAAAAGACAGAAATTCTTTTTATTTGGGGCAAAACTCAGAAATTCCACTTATTTTGGGGCAAAATTGCAGAATTTTCACTTATTTTGGGGCAAAATTGCAATAATTTCTCTTATTTCAGGGTAAAAAGGCAGGAATTTTCCTTATTTTAGGGAAAAAGGCAGAAATTCCTAATATTTTGTGGCAAAAATGCAAAAATTCCCCTTATTTTGAGGTAAAAATGCTGAAATTCCCCTTATTTGAGGGCAAAAAGACAGAAATTCCCCCTATTTTGGGGCAAAAAAGACAGAAATTCCCATTGTTTTGGGGGGAAAAGATAGAAATTCCACTTATTTAGAGGCAAAAAGGCAGAAATTCCCCTTTTTTTGGAAAAAAATGAAGAACTTTCCCTTTTTATGGCAAAAAGGTATGCATTCCCATTATTTTCGGGCAATAGGGCAGAAATTCCCCGTATTTTGGAGCAAAATTGCAGAAAATCCCTTAATTTTGGGGCAAAAGGTAGAAATTCCCTTTATTTTGGGGCCAAAATCAGAAATTCCCCTTATTTTGGGGCAAAATTCAAGAAATTTCCTTAATTTTGGGGCAAAATTGCAGGAATTTACCTTATTTTGGAGCAAAATTGCAGAAATTTCCATTATATGGGGCAAAATTTCAGAAATTTCACTCATTTTCAGCTAAAAAGGCTGAAATTTCCTTTATTTTGGGACAAAAAAGGAGAAATTCCCCTTATTTTTGAGCAAAATTGCAGAAATTTCTCTTATTATGGAGAAATATTGCAGAAATTTCCATTAATTTATAGCAAAATTGCAGAAATTTTACTTATTTCAGAGAAAAAAAGCAAAAATTTTTTTTATTTTGGAGCAAAAAGGCTTAATTTCCAATATTTTGCGGCAAAAAGGAAGAAATTCACCTTATTTTGGGGTAAAATTGCAGAAATTTCACATATTTCAGGGTAAAAAGGCAGAAATTTCTCATATTTTGTGGCAAAAAATACAGAAATTCCCTTTGTTTTAAGGGAAAAAGAAAGAAATTCCACTTATTTAGAGGCAAAAAGGCAGAAATTCCCATTATTTTGGAGCAAAAATGAAGAAATTTCTCTTTTTTATGGCAAAAAGTTATGCATTCCCCTTATTTTCGGGCAAAAAGGCAGAAATTCCCAATATTTTGGAGCAAAATTGCAGAAATTCCCCTAATTGTGGGGCAAAAGTGCTGAAATTCCCCATATGTTAGGGCAAAAATACAGAATTTCTCCATATTTTGGGGAAAAACTAAGAAATTCCAATTCTTTTGGGGCAAAATTCCCGAAATTTCCCTTATTTTGGGGCAAAATTTCAGAAATTCCTCTCAATTTGAGGTAAACAGGCTGAAATTCCCCTTATTTGGGGCAAAATTGCAGAAATTTCACTTATTTCAGGGTAATGAGTCAGATTTCCCATTATTTTGGGGCAAAAAAGAAAGAAATTCCCTTTGTTTTGTGGGAAAAAGACAGAAATTCCACTTATTTAGCGGCAAAAAGTCAGAAATTCCCCTTATTTTTGAGCAAAAATGAAGAAATTTCATTTTTTACAGCAAAAAGGTATGCATTTCCATTATTTTCGGGCAAAAAGGCAGAAATTCCTTGTATTTTGGAGCAAAATTGCAGAAATTCCCCTAATTTTGGGGCAAAAGGCAGAAATTCCCTTTATTTTGGGGCAAAAATCAGAATCCCTTTATTTTGGGGCAAAATTCAAGAAATTTCCTTTATTTTGGGGCAAAATTGCAGGAATTTACCTTATTTTGGGGCAAAATTGCAGAAATTTCCCTTATTTGGGGCAAAATTGCAGAAATTTCACTTATTTTCAGAAAAAAAGGCTAAAATTTCCTTTATTTTGGGGCAAAAAATGAGAAATTCCCCTTATTTTGGGGCAAAATGGCAGAAATTTCCCTTATTATGGGGAAAAATTGCAGAAATTTTCCTTATTTTAGGGCAAAATTGCAGAAATTTAACTTATTTCAGAGAAAAAAAGCAAAAATTTTTCTTATTTTTGTGCAAAAAGGCAGAAATTCCCATTATTTTGGGGCAAAAATGCAGAAATTCGACTTATTTTGTGGAAAATTTGAAGAAATTTCACATATTTCAGGGCAAAAAGGCAGAAATTTCCCTTATTTTGAGGCAAAATTGCAGTAATTTCAATTATTTCATGGTAATAAGTCAGAAATTCCCCTTATTTTGGGGCAAAAAAGACAGAAATTCCCTTTGTTTTGGGGGAAAAAGACAGAAATTCCACTTATTTAGAGGCAAAAAGGCAGAAATTCCCTTTATTTTGGAGCAAAAATGAAGAAATTTCCCTTTTTTATGGCAAAAAGTTATGCATTCCTCTTATTTTCGGGCAAAAAGGCAGAAATTCCCTGTATTTTGGAGCAAAATTTCAGAAATTCCCCTAATTTTGAGGCAAAAAGGCAGAAATTCCCAATATGTTGGGGCAAAAAGACAGAAATTCTCCTTATTTTGGGGCATAACTCAGACATTCCACTTATTTTGGGGCAAAATTCCAAAATTTCGCATATTTTGGAGCAAAATTGCAGAAGTTTCTCTTATTTTGGGGCAAAATTGCAGAAATTTCACATATTTCAGGGAAAAAAGGCAGAAATTTTCCTTATTTTAAGGCAAAAATGCAGAAATTCTTAATATTTTGTGGCAAAAATGCAGAAATTCCCCTTTTTTTGAGGTAAAAAGGCTAAAATTCTGTTTATTTTTGGGTAAAAAAGCAGAAATTTCACTTATTTTGAGGTAAAAATGCAGAAATTTCTCTTATTTTGGGGAAAAATGAAGAAATTTCTCTTTTTTGTGGCAAAAGGTATACATTCCCCTTACTTTCGAATTAAAAAGCAGAAATTCCCCGTATTTTGAAGAAAAATTGCAGAAATTCTCCTAATTTTTGGGCAAAAAGACAGAAATTCTCCTTATTTTGGAGCAAAAAGACAGAAAATCTTCTTTTTTCGGGAGCAAATTGTCAGAAATTTCCCTTATTTTGGGGCAAAATTGCAGATATTTCCTTTACATTGGGGCAAAATTGCAGAAATTTCACTTATTTTAGGGTAATAAGTAAGAAATTCCTCTTATTTTGGGGCAAAAAAGACAGAAATTCTCTTTGTTTTGGGAGAAAAAGACCGAAATTCCACTTATTTAGAGGCAAAAAAGCAGAAATTACCGTTATTTTTGAGCAAAAATAAAAAATTTTCCATTTTTAGGGCAAAAAGTAATGCATTACCCTTATTTTCGGGCAAAAAGACAGAAATTCTCCGTATTTTGGAGCAAAATTGCAGAAATTCCCCTAATTGTGGGGTAAAAAGGCAGAAATTCCCTATATATTGGGGCAAAAACACAGAAATTCTTCTTATTTTAAGGCAAAACTCAGAAATTCCACTTATTTTGGGGCAAAATTCCAGAAATTTCCCTTATTTTGGGGCAAAATTGCAGAAATTTCCTTTAATTTGGGGCAAAATTGCAGAAATTTCACTTATTTCAGAGAAAAAAAAAACAAAAATTTTTCTTATTTTGGACAAAAAGGCAGAAATTCCCATTATTTTAGGGCAAAAATGCAGAAATTCACCTTATTTTGGGGGTAAAATTGCAGAAATTTCACATATTTCAGGGCAAAAAGGCAGAAATTTCTTTTATTTTGGGGCAAAATTGTAGAAATTTCACTTATTTTGGGGCAAAATTGCAGAAATTTCACTTATTTGAGGGAAAAAAGGCAGAAATTTTCCTTAATTTGGGGCAAAAATGCAGAAATTCTTAATATTTTGTGGCAAAAATGCAGAAATTCCCTCTTATTTTGAGGTAAAAACGCTGAAATTCCCCTTATTTGGGGGCAAAAAG
>NW_027667814.1:87500-92000 GCF_963924665.1 Micromys minutus | reverse complement strand
AGTTAAGGTTATGGGGTTATGTTAGGCTTAAGGTTAGGGTTAGGGTTATGGGGTTAAGGTTAGGGTTGGGGTTAGGGTTAGGTTTAGGTTTAGGGTTAGTGATAGGGTTATGGTTATTCTTAGATTTATGGTTTAAAATTTAGGGCTTATGGTTTAAGGTTTAGGGTTTAGGATGGTTTAAGTTTTAGGGTGGTTTAGGTTTTGGGTATAGAATTTAGCGTTTAAGATTGTTTAATGGTTAGGGTTGTTTAGGTTTTAGCGTTTAGAGTTGTTTAGGGTTTTTTAGGGTTGTTTATAATTTAGTGTTTAGGGTTGTTCAGTATTTATGATTTAAGATATTTTAAGGTTTAGGGTTTAAGGTTGTATAGTGTTTTAGGGTTTAGGGTATAATGTTTAGGGTTAAGGGTTTAGGATTGTTTAGGGTATAGTGTTAATGGTTTTAGGGTTTAGGCTTGTTTAGGGTTTAGTGTTTAGGGTTTAGGGTTTAGGGTTTCTTAGCGTTTAGTGTTTATAGTTTAGGGTTTAGGGTGCTTTTGGAATTAGTGTTTAGGGTTTTTCGGGGTTTAGGGTTTAGGATTTAGGGTGTTAGGGTTAGTGTTAGGGTTAGGTTTAAGGTTAAGGTGAGGGTTAATGTGAGGGTTAAGGTTAGGGTTAGGGTTAAGGTTAGTGTTAGTGTTAGGGTAAGGGTTAGGGTTAGGGATAGGTTTATGGTTAGGGTTAGGTTTAGGGTTAAGGTTAGGGTTAGGGTTAGGGTTAGGGTTAGGGGTTTGGGTTAGGGTTAGTGTTAGGGGTTAGGGGTTAGTGTTAGGGTTAGGGTTAGGGTTAGGGTTAGGTTTAGTGTTAGGGTTATTATTAGGGGGTTAGGTTTTAGTTTAGGATTAGTGTTAGGGTTAGAATTAGAAATAGGGTTAGTGTTAGGATTAGGGTCAGGGTTAGGTTTAGGGATATGGTTAGGGTTAGGGTTAAGGCTAGAGTTAGGGTTAGGGTTAGATTTAAAGTTTAGGGTTTAGTGTTAGGATTATGGATAGTGTAAGGTTTAGGGTTAGGTTTAGAGTTAGGGTTAGGTTTAGTGTTTGGGTTATGATTAGTGTTATTATTAGGGTTAGGGTTAGTGTCAGGTTTAGGTTTAGGGTTAGGGTTAGGGTTAGGGTTAGATTTAGGGTTAGGTTTAGGTTTATTGTTAGATTTAGGGTTTAGGGTTTAAGGTTTAAGGTTTAGGATTGTTTAAGGTTTAGGGTAGATTAGGTTTAGGGTTTAGACTTTAGTATTATGGTTACGGTTAGGGTTAGGGTTAGGGTTAGAGATAGGGTTAGGGTTAGGGTTAGGGTTAGGGTTAGGATTACGGTTAAGGTTAGGGTTAATATTAGGGTTAGGGTTAGGGTAAAATTTAGGGGGTTAGTGTTAGGGTTAAGGTTAGGGTTAGGGTTAGGGTTAGGTTAGGGTTAGGGTTAGGGTTAGGGTTAGGGTTAGGGGTTAGTGTTAGTGTTAGGGTTAGGGTTATTATTAGGGGGTTAGGTTTAAGTTTAGGAATAGTGTTAGGGTTAGAATTAGAAATAGGGTTAGTGTTAGGATTAGGGTCAGGATTAGGTTCAGGGTTAGGGTTAGGGTTAGGGTTAGGGTTAGGGTCAGGGAGGGTTTAGGTTTAGGATTAGGGTTAGGTTTAGATTTAGGGTTAGGTTTAGGTTTATTGTTAGATTTAGGATTTAGGGTCTAAAGTTTATGGTTTAGGATTGTTTAAGGTTTAGGGTGGATTACGTTTAGGGTTTAGAGTTTAGTGTTATGGTTACGGTTAGGGTTAGGGTTAGGGTTAGGGTTAGGATTAGGGTTAAGTTTAGGGTTAGGATTAGGTTTAGGGTTAGGGTTAGGGTTAGGGTTAGGGTTAGGGTTAGGGTTAGGGTTAGGGTTAGGGTTAGGATTAGGGTTAGGGTTAGGGTTAGGGTAAGGGTTAGGGGTTAGGGTTAGGGTTATGGTTATTGTTAGGTTTATGGTTTAGGGTTTAGTGTTTAGGGTTTAAGGTTTAGGGTTTAGGATTGTTTAAGATTTAGGGTGGTTTAGGTTACGAGTTTAGGGTTTAGAGTTTAGGATTGTTTAAGGTTTAGGGTTGTTTAGGGTATAGTGTTTAGGGTTAAAAGTTTAGGGTTGTTTAGGGTTTAGTGTTTAGGGTTTAGGGTTGTTTAAGGTTTAGTGTTTAAGGTTTAGGTTTTAGGGTTGCTTTGGGTTTAGTGTTTAGTGTTGTTTAGGGTATAGTGTTAATGGTTTAGGGTTTAGGGTTATTTAGGGTTTAGTGTTTAAGGTTTAAGGTATAGGGTTGTTTAGGGTTTAGTGTTTAGGGTTGTTTATGGTTTAGTGATTAGGGTTGTTTAGGGTTGTTTAGAGGTTAGTGTTTAGGGTTATTCAGGGTTTATGATTTAGGGTTGTTCAGGGTTTAGGATTTATGGTTGTTCAGGGTTTAGGATTTAGGGATTAAGGTTAAGGGGTTAAGGTTAGGGTTAGGGTTAGGGTTAGGGTTAGGGTTAGCATTAGGGTTAGAGTTAGGGTTAGAGTTAAGGTTATGGGGTTATGTTAGGCTTAAGGTTAGGGTTAGGGTTATGGGGTTAAGGTTAGGGTTGGGGTTAGGGTTAGGTTTAGGTTTAGGGTTAGGGTTAGGGTTATGGTTATTCTTAGATTTATGGTTTAAAATTTAGGGTTTATGGTTTAAGGTTTAGGGTTTAGGATTGTTTAAGTTTTAGGGTGGTTTACGTTTAGGGTATAGGGTTTAGCGTTTAAGATTGTTTAATGTTTAGGGTTGTTTAGGTTTAGCGTTTAGAGTTGTTTAGGGTTTTTTAGGGTTGTTTATGATTTAGTGTTTAGGGTTGTTCAGGATTTATGATTTAGGATATTTTAAGGTTTAGGGTTTAAGGTTGTACAGTGTTTTAGGGTTTAGGGTATAATGTTTAGTGTTAAGGGTTTAGGGTTGTTTAGGGTATAGTGTTAATGGTTTTAGGGTTTAGGCTTGTTTAGGGTTTAGTGTTTAGGGTTTAGGGTTTAGGGTTTTTTAGCGTTTAGTGTTTATAGTTTAGGGTTTAGCGTGCTTTTGGAATTAGTGTTTAGGGTTTTTCGGGGTTTAGGGTTTAGGATTTAGGGAGTTAGGGTTAGTGTTAGGGTTAGGTTTAGGGTTAAGGTGAGGGTTAGGGTGAGGGTTAAGGTTAGGGTTAGGGTTAATGTTAGTGTTAGTGTTAGAATAAGGGTTAGGGTTAGGGATAGGTTTATGGTTAGGGTTAGGGTTAGGGTTAAGGTTAGGGTTAGGGTTAGGGTTAGGGTTAGGGGTTTGGGTTAGGGTTAGTGTTAGGGGTTAGGGGTTAGTGTTAGGGTTAGGGTTAGGGTTAGGGTTAGGGTTAGGTTTAGTGTTAGGGTTATTATTAGGGTGTTAGGTTTTAGTTTAGGATGAGTGTTAGGGTTAGAATTAGAAATAGGGTTAGTGTTAGGATTAGGGTCAGGGTTAGGTTTAGAAATATGGTTAGGGTTAGGGTTAAGGGTAGGGTTAAAGTTAGGGTTAGAATTAAAGTTTAGGGTTTAGTGTTAGGATTAGGGATAGTGTGAGGTTTAGGGTTAGGTTTAGGGTTAGGTTTAAGGTTAGTGTTTGGGTTATGATTAGTGTTAGGATTAGGATTAGGGTTAGGGTAAGGTTTATGTTTAGGGTTAGGGTTAGGGTTAGGGTTAGATTTAGGGTTAGGTTTAGGTTTATTGTTAGATTTAGGGTTTAGGGTTTAAGGTTTATGGTTTAGGATTGTTTAAGTTTAAGGGTGGATTAGGTTTAGGGTTTAGAGTTTATTATTATGGTTACGGTTATGGTTAGTGTTAGGGTTAGAGTTAGGGTTAGGGTTAGGGTTAGGGTTAGGGTTAAGGTTAGGGTTAGTGTTAGGGTTAGGGTTATGGTTAGTGTTAGGATTAGAGTTAGGGTTAGGGTCAGGGTTAGGTTTAGGGTTAGGGATAGGGTTAGGGTTAGATTTAGGGTTAGGTTTAGGTTTATTGTTAGATTTAGGGTTTAGGGTTTAAGGTTTATGGTTTAGGATTGTTTAAAGTTTAGGGTGGATAAGGTTTAGGGTTTAGAGTTTAGTGTTATGGTTAAGGTTAGGGTTAGAGTTAGGGATGGAGTTAGGTTTAGGGTTAGGGTTATGGTAAGGGTTAGGTTTAGGGTTAGGGTTAGAATTAGGGTAAAAGTTAGGGGGTTAGTGTTAGGGTTTGTGTTAGGGTTAGGGTTAGGGTTAGGGTTAGGTTAGGGTTAGGGTTAGGGTTAGGGTTAGGGTTAGGTTAGGGTTAGGGTTAGGTTTAGGGTTAGGTTTAAGGGTTAGGGTTAGTGAAAGGGTTAGGGTTATAATTAGGGGGTTAGGTTTAAGTTTATGATTAGTGTTAGGGTTAGAATTAGAAATAGGGTTAGTGTTAGGATTAGGGTCAGGGTTAGGTTTAGGGTTAGGGTTAGGGTTAGGGTCAGGCAGGGTTTAGGGTTAGGGTTAGGGTTAG
>NW_027667814.1:55000-82500 GCF_963924665.1 Micromys minutus | reverse complement strand
AGGGTTAGGGTGAGGGTTAAGGTTAGGGTTAGGGTTAAGGTTAGTGTTAGTGTTAGAATAAGGGTTAGGGTTAGGGATAGGGTTAGGGTTAGGGTTAGGGTTAAGGTTAGGGTTAGGGTTAGGGTTAGGGTTAGGGGTTTGGGTTAGGGTTAGTGTTAGGGGTTAGGGGTTAGGGTTAGGGTTAGGGTTAGGGTTAGGGTTAGGTTTAGTGTTAGGGTTATTATTAGGGGTTTAGGTTTTAGTTTAGGATTAGTGTTAGGGTTAGAATTAGAAATAGGGTTAGTGTTAGGATTAGGGTCAGGGTTAGGTTTAGAAATATGGTTAGGGTTAGGGTTAAGGGTAGGGTTAGGGTTAGGGTTAGAATTAAAGTTTAGGGTTTAGTGTTAGGATTAGGGATAGTGTGAGGTTTAGGGTTAGGTTTAGGGTTAGGGTTAGGGTTAGTGTTTGGGTTATGATTAGTGTTAGGATTAGGATTAGGGTCAAGGTCAGGTTTATGTTTAGGGTTAGGGTTAGGGTTAGGGTTAGATTTAGGGTTAGGTTTAGGTTTATTGTTAGATTTAGGGTTTAGGGTTTAAGGTTTATGGTTTAGGATTGTTTAAGGTTTAGGGTGGATTAGGTTTAGGGTTTAAAGTTTAGTATTATGGTTACGGTTAGGGTTAGGGTTAGGGTTAGAGTTAGGGTTAGGGTTAGGGTTAGGGTTAGTGGTTAGGGTTAGGGTTAGTGTTAGGGGTTAGGGGTTAGTGTTAGGGTTAGGGTTAGGGTTAGGGTTAGGGTTAGGGTTAGGTTTAGTGTTAGGGTTATTATTAGGGGGTTAGGTTTTAGTTAAGGATTAGTGTTAGGGTTAGAATTAGAAATAGGGTTAGTGTTAGGATTAGGGTCAGGGTTATGTTTAGGGATAGGGTTAGGGTTAGGGTTAAGGGTAAGGTTAGGGTTAGGATTAGATTTAAAGTTTAGGGTTAAGTGTGAGGATTAGGGATAGTGTGAGGTTTAGGGTAAGGTTTAGGGTTAGGGTTAGGGTTAGTGTTTGGGTTATGATTAGTTTTAGGATTAGGGTTAGGGTTAGGGTCAGGTTTAGGTTTAGGGTTAGGGTTAGGGTTAGGGTTATATTTAAGATTAGGTTTAGGTTTATTGTTAGATTTAGGGTTTAGGGTTTAAGGTTTATGGTTTAGGATTGTTTAAGGTTTAGGGTGTTTTAGGTTTAGGGTTTAGAGTTTAGTATTATGGTTACAGTTAGGGTTAGGGTTAGGGTTAGAGTTAGGGTTAGGGTTAGGGTTAGGGTTAGGGTTAAGGTTAGGGTTAGTGTTAGGGTTAGGGTTATGGTTAGTGTTAGGATTAGTGTTAGGTTTAGGGTCAGGGTTAGGTTTAGGGTTAGGGATAGGGTTAGGGTTAGATTTAGGGTTAGGTTTAGGTTTATTGTTAGATTTAGGGTTTAGGGTTTAAGGTTTATGGTTTAGGATTGTTTAAGGTTTAGGGTGGATTAGGTTTAGGGTTTAGAGTTTAGTGTTATGGTTACGGTTAGGGTTAGGGTTAGGGATGGGGTTATGGTTAGGGTTAGGGTTATGGTAAGGGTTAGGGTTAGGGTTAGGGTTAGGGTAAAATTTAGGGGGTTAGTGTTAGGGTTTGGGTTAGGGTTAGGGTTAGGGTTAGGTTAGGGTTATGGTTAGGGTTAGGGTTAGGGTTAGGGTTAGGGTTAGGGTTAGGGTTAGGGTTAGGGTTAGGGTGAGGGTTAGGGTTAGGGTTATGTGGTTATGTTAGGCTTAAGGTTAGTGTTAGGGTGATGGGGTTAAGGTTAGGGTTGGGGTTAGGGTTAGGTTTAGGTTTAGGGTTAGGGTTAGGGTTAGGGTTAGATTTAGGGTTAGGTTTAGGTTTATTGTTAGATTTAGGGTTTAGGGTTTAAGGTTTATGGTTTAGGATTGTTTAAGTTTAAGGGTGGATTAGGTTTAGGGTTTAGAGTTTAGTATTATGGTTACGGTTATGGTTAGGGTTAGGGTTAGAGTTAGGGTTAGGGTTAGGGTTAGGGTTAGGGTTAAGGTTAGGGTTAGTGTTAGGGTTAGGGTTATGGTTAGTGTTAGGATTAGGGTTAGGGTTAGGGTCAGGGTTAGGTTTAGGGTTAGGGATAGGGTTTGGGTTAGATTTAGGGTTAGGTTTAGGTTTATTGTTAGATTTAGGGTTTAGGGTTTAAGGTTTATGGTTTAGGATTGTTTAAAGTTTAGGGTGGATTAGGTTTAGGGTTTAGAGTTTAGTGTTATGGTTACGGTTAGGGTTAGAGTTAGGGATGGAGTTAGGTTTAGGGTTAGGGTTATGGTAAGGGTTAGGTTTAGGGTTAGGGTTAGGGTTAGGGTAAAAGTTAGGGGGTTAGTGTTAGGGTTTGTGTTAGGGTTAGGGTTAGGGTTAGAGTTAGGTTAGGGTTAGGGTTAGGGTTAGGGTTAGGGTTAGGGTTAGGTTAGGGTTAGGGTTAGGGTTAGGGTTAGGGTTAGGTTTAAGGGTTAGGGTTAGTGAAAGGGTTAGGGTTATAATTAGGGGGTTAGGTTTAAGTTTATGATTAGTGTTAGGGTTAGAATTAGAAATAGGGTTAGTGTTAGGATTAGGGTCAGGGTTAGGTTTAGGGTTAGGGTTAGGGTTAGGGTCAGGCAGGGTTTAGGGTTAGGGTTAGGGTTAGGGTTAGATTTAGGGTTAGGTTTAGGTTTATTGTTAGATTTAGGATTTAGGGTCTAAGGTTTATGGTTTAGGATTGTTTAAGGTTTAGGGTGGATTAGGTTTAGGGTTTAGAGTTTAGTGTTATGGTTACGGTTAGGGTTAGGGTTAGGGTTAGGATTAGGGTTAAGATTAGGGTTAGGATTAGGTTTAGGGTTAGGGATAGGGTTAGCGTTAGGGTTAGGGTTAGGGTTAGGGTTCGGGTTAGGATTAGGTTTAGGGTTAGGGTTACGGTTAGGGTTAGGGTTAGGGTTAGGATTAGGGTTAAGGTTAGGGTTAGGTTTAGGTTTAGGGTTAGGGTTAGGGTTAGAGTTAGGGTTAGGTTTAGGATTAGGGTTAGGGTTAGGTTTAGGGTAAGGGTTAGAGGTTAGGGTTAGGGTTATGGTTATTGTTAGGTTTAGGGTTTAGAGTTTAGTGTTTACGGTTTAAGGTTTAGGGTTTAGGATTGTTTATGATTTAGGGTGGTTTAGGTTAAGGGTTTAGGGTTTAGAGTTTAGGATTGTTTAAGGTTTAGGGTTGTTTAGGGTATAGTGTTTAGGGTTAAAAGTTTAGGGTTGTTTAGGGTTTAGTGATTAGGGTTTAGGGTTGTTTAAGGTTTAGTGTTTAAGGTTTAGGTTTTAGGGTTGTTTTGGGTTTAGTGTTTAGTGTTGTTTAGGGTATAGTGTTAATGGTTTAGGGTTTAGGGTTATTTAGGGTTTAGTGTTTAAGGTTTAAGGTATAGGGTTGTTTAGGGTTTAGTGTTTAGGGTTGTTTATGGTTTAGTGATTAGGGTTGTTTAGGGTTGTTTAGAGGTTAGTGTTTAGGGTTATTCAGGGTTTATGATTTAGGGTTGTTCAGGGTTTAGGATTTATGGTTGTTCAGGGTTTAGGATTTAGGGATTAAGGTTAGGGGGTTAGGGTTAGGGTTAGGGTTAGGGTTAGCATTAGGGTTAGAGTTAGGGTTAGAGTTAGGGTTATGGGGTTATGTTAGGCTTAAGGTTAGGGTTAGGGTTATGGGGTTAAGGTTAGGGTTGGGGTTAGGGTTAGGTTAGGTTTAGGGTTAGGGTTAGGGTTATGGTTATTCTTAGATTTATTGATTAAAATTTAGGGTTTATGGTTTAAGGTTTAGGATTTAGGATTGTTTAAGTTTTAGGGTGGTTTAGGTTTAGGGTATAGAATTTAGCGTTTCAGATTGTTTAATGGTTAGGGTTGTTTAGGTTTTAGCGTTTAGAGTTGTTTAGGGTTTTTTAGGGTTGTTTATGATTTTGTGTAGGGTTGTTCAGGATTTATGATTTAGGATATTTTAAGGTTTAGGGTTTAAGGTTGTATAGTGTTTTAGGGTTTAGGGTATAATGTTTAGTGTTAAGGGTTTAGGGTTGTTTAGGGTATAGTGTTAATGGTTTTAGGGTTTAGGCTTGTTTAGTGTTTAGTGTTTAGGGTTTAGGGTTTAGGGTTTTTTAGTGTTTAGTGTTTATAGTTTAGGGTTTAGGGTGCTTTTGGAATTAGTGTTTAGGGTTTTTCGGGGTTTAGGGTTTAGGATTTAGGGTGTTAGGGTTAGTGTTAGGGTTAGGTTTAGGGTTAAGGTGAGGGTTAGGGTGAGGGTTAAGGTTAGGGTTAGGGTTAAGGTTAGTGTTAGTGTTAGGGTAAGGGTTAGGGTTAGGGATAGGGTTAGGGTTAGGGTTAGGGTTAGGGTTAAGGTTAGGGTTAGGGTTACGGTTAGAGTTAGGGTTAGGGTTAGGGTTAGGGTTAGGGTTAGGGGTTAGGGTTAGGGTTAGTGTTAGGGGTTAGGGGTTAGTGTTAGGGTTACTGTTAGGGTTAGGGTTAGAGTTAGGTTTAGTGTTAGGGTTATTATTAGGGGGTTAGGTTTTAGTTAAGGATTAGTGTTAGGGTTAGATTTAGAAATAGGGTTAGTGTTAGGATTAGGGTCAGTGTTAGGTTTAGAAATAGGGTTAGGGTTAGGGTTAAGGGTAGGGTTAGGGTTAGGATTAGATTTAAAGTTTAGGGTTTAGTGTTAGGATTAGGAATAGTGTGAGGTTTAGGGTTAGGTTTAGGGTTAGGGTTAGGGTTAGTGTTTGGGTTATGATTAGTGTTAGGATTAGGGTTAGGGTTAGGGTCAGGTTTAGGTTTAGGGTTAGGGTTAGAATTAGGGTTAGATTTAGGGTTAGGTTTAGGTTTATTGTTAGATTTAGGGTTTAGGGTTTAAGGTTTATGGTTTTGGATTGTTTAAGGTTTAGGGTGGATTAGGTTTAGGGTTTAAAGTTTAGTATTATGGTTACGGTTAGGGTTAGGGTTAGGGTTAGAGTTAGGTTTAGGGTTATTGTTAGGGTTAGGGTTAGGGTTAAGGTTAGGGTTAGTGTTAGGTTTAGGGTTATGGTTAGTGTTAGGATTAGGGTTAGGGTTAGGGTCAGGGTTAGGTTTAGGGTTAGGGATAGGGTTAGTTTTAGATTTAGGGTTAGCTTTAGGTTTATTGTTAGATTTAGGGTTTAGGGTTTAAGGTTTATGGTTTAGGATTGTTTAAGGTTTAGGGTAGATTAGGTTTAGGGTTTAGAGTTTAGTGTTATGGTTACGGTGAGGGTTAGGGTTAGGGATTGGGTTAGGGTTAGGGTTAGGGTTATGGTAAGGGTTAGGGTTAGGGTTAGGGTTAGGGTAAAAGTTAGGGGGTTAGTTTTAGGGTTTGGGTTAGGGTTAGGGTTAGGGTTAGGGTAGGGTTAGGGTTAGGGTTAGGGTTAGGGTTAGGGTTAGTGTTAGGTTTAGGGTTATTATTAGGGGGTTAGGTTTAAGTTTAGGATCAGTGTTAGGGTTAGAATTAGAAATAGGTTTAGTGTGAGGATTAGGGTCAGGGTTAGGTTTAGGGTTAGGGTTAGGGTTAGGGTTAGGGTTAGGGTCAGGGAGGGTTTAGGGTTAGGGTTAGATTTAGGGTTAGGTTTAGGTTTATTGTTAGATTTATGGTTTAGGGTCTACGGTTTATAATTTAGGATTTTTAAAGGTTTAGGGTGGATTAGGTTTAGGGTTTAGAGTTTAGTGTTATGGTTACGGTTAGGGTTAGGGTTAGGGTTAGGGTTAGGATTAGGGTTAAGGTTAGGGTTAGTGTTAGGTTAGGGTTAGGGTTAGGGTTAGGGTTAGGGTAAGGGTTAGGGGTTAGGGTTAGTGTTAGGGTTAAGGTTAGGGTTGGGGTTAAGGTTAGTGTTAGGGTTAGGGTTAGGGTTAGGGTTAGGGTTAGGGTTAGGTTTAGGGTAAGTTTAGGGTTAGGGTTAGGGTTAGGGTTAGGGGTTAGGGTTAGGGTTAGGGTTAGGGGTTAGGGGTTAGGGTTAAGGTTAGGGTTAGTGTTAGGGTTATGGTTAGGGTTAGGGTGAGGGTTAGGGTTAGGGTTATGTGGTTATGTTAGGCTTAAGGTTAGGGTTAGGGTTATGGGGTTAAGGTTAGGGTTGGGGTTAGGGTTAGGTTTAGGTTTAGGGTTAGGGTTAGGGTTATGGTTATTCTTAGATTTATGGTTTAAAATTTAGGGTTTATGGTTTAAGGTTTAGGGTTTAGGATTGTTTAAGTTTTAGGGTGGTTTAGGTTTAGGGTATTGGGTTTAGCGTTTAAGATTGTTTAATTTTTAGGGTTGATTATGTTTTAGCGTTTAGAGTTGATTATGTTTTTTTAGGGTTGTTTATGATTTAGTGTTTAGGGTTGTTCAGGATTTATGATTTAGGATATTTTAAGGTTTAGGGTTTAAGGTTGTATAGTGTTTTAGGGTTTAGGCTATAATGTTTAGGGTTAAGGGTTTAGGGTTGTTTAGGGTATAGTGTTAAGGGTTTTAGGGTTTAGGCTTGTTTAGGGTTTAGTGTTTAGGGTTTAGGGTTTAGGGTTTTTTAGCGTTTAGTGTTTAGACTTTAGGGTTTAGGGTGCTTTTGGAATTAGTGCTTAGAGTTTTTCTGGGTTTAGGGTTTAGGATTTAGGGTGTTAGGGTTAGTGTTAGGGTTAAGTTTAGGGTTAGGGTGAGGGTTAGGGTGAGGGTTAGGGTGAGGGTTAAGGTTAGGGTTAGGGTTAAGTTTAGTGTTAGTGTTAGGGTAAGGGTTAGGGTTAGGGATAGGGTTAGGGTTAGGGTTAGGGTTAGGGTTAGGGTTAGTGTTAGGGTTAGGTTAGGGTTAGGGTTAGGGTTAGGGGTTAGGGTCAGGGTTAGTGTTAGGGGTTAGGGGTTAGGGTTAGGGTTAGGGCTAGGGTTATGGTTAGTGTTAGGATTAGGGTTAGGGTTAGGGTCAGGGTTAGGTTTAGGGTTAGGGTTAGGGTTAGGGTTAGATTAAGGGATAGGTTTATGTTTATTGTTAGATTTAGGGTTTAGGATTTAAGGTTTATGGTTTAGGATTGTTTAAGGTTTAGGGTGGATTAGGTTTAGGGTTTAGAGTTTAGTATTATGGTTACGGTTAGGGTTAGGGTTAGGGTTAGGGTTAGGGTTAGGGTTAGGGTTAGGTTTAGGGTTAGGGTTAGGGTTAAGGTTAGTGTTAGGCCTAGGGTTAGGGTTATGGTTAGTGTTAGGATTAGGGTTAGGTTTAGGGTCAGGGTTAGGTTTAGGGTTAGGGTTAGGGTTAGGGTTAGATTTAGGGTCAGTTTTAGGTTTATTGTTAGATTTAGGGTTTAGGGTTTAAGGTTTATGGTTTAGGATTGTTTAATGTTTAGGGTGGATTAGGTTTAGTGTTTAGAGTTTAGTGTTATGGTTACAGTTAGTGTTAGGGTTTGGGTTAGGGTTAGGGTTAGGGTTAGGGTAATGGTCAGGGTTAGCGTTAGGGTTAGGGTAAGGGTTAGGGGTTAGTGTTAGGGTTAGGGTAAGGGTTAGGGTTAGCGTTAGGTTAGGGTTAGGGTTAGGGTTAGGGTTAGGGGTTAGGGTTAGTGTTAGGGTTAGGGTTATTATTAGGGGGTTAGGTTTAAGTTTAGGATTAGTGTTAGGGTTAGAATTAGAAATAGGGTTAGTGTTAGGATTAGGGTCAGGGTTAGGTTTAGGGTTAGGGTTAGGGTTAGGGTTAGGGTCAGGGAGGCTTTAGGGTTAGGGTTAGGGTTAGGGTTAGATTTAGGGTTAGGTTTAGGTTTATTGTTAGATTTAGGATTTCGGGTCTAAGGTTTATGGTTTAGGATTGTTTAAGGTTTAGGATGGATTAGGTTTAGGGTTTAAAGTTTAGTGTTATTTTTACGGTTAGGGTTAGGGTTAGGTTTAGGTTTAGGATTAGGGTTAAGGTTAGGGTTAGGATTAGGTTTAGGGTTAGGGTTAGGGTTAGGGTTAGGGTTAGGGTTAGGGTTAGGGTTAGGTTTAGGGTTAGGATTAGGGTTAGGGTTAGGGTTAGAGTAAGGGTTAGGGGTTAGGTTTAGGGTTATGGTTATTGTTAGGTTTAGGGTTTAGGGTTTAGTGTTTAGGGTTTAAGGTTTAGGGTTTAGGATTGTTTAAGATTTAGGGTGGTTTAGGTAAAGGGTTTAGGGTTTAGAGTTTAGGATTGTTTAAGGTTTAGGGTTGTTTAGGGTATAGTGTTTAGGGTTAAAAGTTTAGGGTTGTTTAGGGTTTAGTGTTTAGGGTTTAGGGTTTTTTAAGGTTTAGTGTTTAAGGTTTAGGTTTTAGGGTTGTTTTGGGTTTAGTGTTTAGTGTTGTTTAGGGTATAGTGTTAATGGTTTAGGGTTTAGGGTTATTTAGGGTTTAGTGTTTAAGGTTTAGTGTATAGGGTTCTTTAGGGTTTAATGTTTAGGGTTGTTTATGGTTTAGTGATTAGGGTTGTTTAGGGTTGTTTAGAGGTTAGTGTTTAGGGTTATTCAGGGTTTATGATTTAGGGTTTTTCAGGGTTTAGGATTTATGGTTGTTCAGGGTTTAGGATTTAGGGATTAAGGTTAAGGGGTTAGGGTTAGGGTTAGGGTTAGGGTTAGGGTTAGGGTTAGGGTTAAGGTTAGGGTTAGGGTTAGGGTTAGGGTTATGGTTAGTGTTAGGATTAGGGTTAGGGTTAGGGTCAGGGTTAGGTTTAGGGTTAGGGTTAGGGTTAGGGTTAGGGTTAGATTTAGGGTCAGGTTTAGGTTTATTGTTAGATTTAGGGTTTAGGGTTTAAGGTTTATGGTTTAGGATTGTTTAAGGTTTACGGTGGATTAGGTTTAGGGTTTAGAGTTTAGTGTTATGGTTACGGTTAGTGTTAGGGTTAGGGTAATGGTTAGGGTTAGGGTTAGGGTTAGGGTTAGGGTTAGGTTAGGGTTAGGGTTAGGGTTAGGGTTAGGGTTAGGGGTTAGGGTTAGTTTTAGGGTTAGGGTTATTATTAGGGGGTTAGGTTTAAGTTTAGGATTATTGTTAGGGTTAGAATTAGAAATAGGGTTAGTGTTAGGATTAGGGTCAGGGTTAGGTTTAGGGTTAGGGTTAGGGTTAGGGTGAGGGTTAGGATCAGGGAGGGTTTAGGGTTAGGGTTAGGGTTAGGGTAAGATTTAGGTTTAGGTTTAGGTTTATTGTTAGATTTAGGATTTAGGGTCTAAGGTTTATGGTTTAGGATTGTTTAAGTTTTAGGGTGGATTAGGTTTAGGGTTTAGAGTTTAGTGTTATGGTTACGGTTAGGGTTAGGGTTATGGTTAGGGTTAGGATTAGGGTTAAGGTTAGGGTTAGGATTAGGTTTAGGTTTAGGGTTAGGGTTATTGTTAGGGTTAGGGTTAGGGTTAGGGTTAGGGTTAGGATTAGGGTTAGGGTTAGGGTTAGGTTAAGTTTTAGGGGTTAGGGTTAGGGTTATGGTTATTGTTAGGTTTAGGGTTTAGGGTTTAGTGTTTAGGGTTTAAGGTTTAGGGTTTAGGATTGTTTAAGATTTAGGGTGGTTTAGGTAAAGGGTTTAGGGTTTAGAGTTTAGGATTGTTTAAGGTTTAGGGTTGTTTAGGGTATAGTGTTTAGGGTTAAAAGTTTAGGGTTGTTTAGGGTTTAGTGTTTAGGGTTTAGGGTTTTTTAAGGTTTAGTGTTTAAGGTTTAGGTTTTAGGGTTGTTTTGGGTTTAGTGTTTAGTGTTGTTTAGGGTATAGTGTTAATGGTTTAGGGTTTAGGGTTATTTAGGGTTTAGTGTTTAAGGTTTAGTGTATAGGGTTCTTTAGGGTTTAATGTTTAGGGTTGTTTATGGTTTAGTGATTAGGGTTGTTTAGGGTTGTTTAGAGGTTAGTGTTTAGGGTTATTCAGGGTTTATGATTTAGGGTTTTTCAGGGTTTAGGATTTATGGTTATTCAGGGTTTAGGATTTAGGGATTAAGGTTAAGGGGTTAGGGTTAGGGTTAGGGTTAGGGTTAGGGTTAGGGTTAGGGTTAGGGTTAAGGTTAGGGTTAGGGTTAGGGTTAGGGTTATGGTTAGTGTTAGGATTAGGGTTAGGGTTAGGGTCAGGGTTAGGTTTAGGGTTAGGGTTAGGGTTAGGGTTAGGGTTAGATTTAGGGTCAGGTTTAGGTTTATTGTTAGATTTAGGGTTTAGGGTTTAAGGTTTATGGTTTAGGATTGTTTAAGGTTTACGGTGGATTAGGTTTAGGGTTTAGAGTTTAGTGTTATGGTTACGGTTAGTGTTAGGGTTAGGGTAATGGTTAGGGTTAGGGTTAGGGTTAGGGTTAGGGTTAGGTTAGGGTTAGGGTTAGGGTTAGGGTTAGGGTTAGGGGTTAGGGTTAGTTTTAGGGTTAGGGTTATTATTAGGGGGTTAGGTTTAAGTTTAGGATTATTGTTAGGGTTAGAATTAGAAATAGGGTTAGTGTTAGGATTAGGGTCAGGGTTAGGTTTAGGGTTAGGGTTAGGGTTAGGGTGAGGGTTAGGATCAGGGAGGGTTTAGGGTTAGGGTTAGGGTTAGGGTAAGATTTAGGTTTAGGTTTAGGTTTATTGTTAGATTTAGGATTTAGGGTCTAAGGTTTATGGTTTAGGATTGTTTAAGTTTTAGGGTGGATTAGGTTTAGGGTTTAGAGTTTAGTGTTATGGTTACGGTTAGGGTTAGGGTTATGGTTAGGGTTAGGATTAGGGTTAAGGTTAGGGTTAGGATTAGGTTTAGGTTTAGGGTTAGGGTTATTGTTAGGGTTAGGGTTAGGGTTAGGGTTAGGGTTAGGATTAGGGTTAGGGTTAGGGTTAGGTTAAGTTTTAGGGGTTAGGGTTAGGGTTATGGTTATTGTTAGGTTTAGGGTTTAGGGTTTAGTGTTTAGGGTTTAAGGTTTAGGGTTTAGGATTGTTTAAGATTTAGGGTGGTTTACGTTAAGGGTTTAGGGTTTAGAGTTTAGGATTGTTTAAGGTTTAGGGTTGTTTAGGGTATAGTGTTTAGGGTTAAAAGTTTAGGGTTGTTTAGGGTTTAGTGTTTAGGGTTTAGGGTTGTTTAATGTTTAGTGTTTAAGGTTTAGGTTTTAGGGTTGTTTTGGGTTTAGTGTTTACTGTTGTTTAGGGTATAGTGTTAATGGTTTAGGGTTTAGTGTTATTTAGGGTTTAGTGTTTAAGGTTTAGGGTATAGGGTTGTTTAGGATTTAGTGTTTTGGGTTGTTTATGGTTTAGTGATTAGGGTTGTTTAGGGTTGTTTAGAGGTTAGTGTTTAGGGTTATTCAGGGTTTATGATTTAGGGTTGTTCAGGGTTTAGGATTTATGGTTGTTCAGGGTTTAGGATTTAGGGATTAAGGTTAAGGGTTTAGGGTTATGGTTAGGGTTAGGGTTAGGGTTAGCATTAGGGTTAGAGTTAGGGTTAGAGTTAGGATTATGGGGTTATGTTAGGCTTAAGGTTAGGGTTAGGGTTAAGGGGTTAAGGTTAGGGTTGGGGTTAGGGTTAGGTTTAGGTTTAGGGTTAGGGTTAGGGTTATGGTTATTCTCAGATTTAAGGTTTAAATTTTAGGGTTTATGGTTTAAGGTTTAGGGTTTAGGATTGTTTAAGTTTTAGGGTGGTTTAGGTTTAGGGTATAGGGTTTAGCGTTTAAGATTGTTTAATATTTAGGGTTGTTTAGGTTTTTGCGTTTAGAGTTGTTTAGGGTTTTTTAGGGTTGTTTATGATTTAGTGTTTAGGGTTGTTCAGGATTTATGATTTAGGATATTTTAAGGTTTAGGGTTTAAGGTTGTATAGTGTTTTAGGGTTTTGTGTATAATGTTTAGGGTTAAGGGTTTAGGGTTGTTTAGGGTATAGTGTTAATGATTTTAGGGTTTAGGCTTGTTTAGTGTTTAGTGTTTAGGGTTTAGGATTTAGGGTTTTTTAGCGTTTAGTGTTTATAGTTTAAAGTTAAGGGTGCTTTTGGAATTAGTGTTTAAGGTTTTTCGGGGTTTAGGGTTTAGGATTTAGGGTGTTAGGGTTAGTGTTAGGGTTAGGTTTAGGGTTAAGGTGAGGGTTAGGGTGAGGGTTAAGGTTAGGGTTAGGGTTAAGGTTAGTGTTAGTGTTAGGGTAAGGGTTAGGGTTAGGGATAGGGTTAGGGTTAGGTTTAGGGTTAGGGTTAAGGTTAGGGTTAGGGTTAGGGTTAGGGTTAGGGTTAGGGTTAGGGGTTAGGGTTAGGGTTAGTGTTAGGGGTTAGGGGTTAGTGTTAGGGTTAGGGTTAGGGTTAGGGTTAGGTTTAGTGTTAGGGTTATTATTAGGGGGTTAGGTTTTAGTTTAGGATTAGTGTTAGGGTTAGAATTAGAAATAGGGTTAGTGTTAGGATTAGGGTCAAGGTTAGGTTTAGGGATATGGTTAGGGTTAGGGTTAAGGGTAGGGTTAGGGTTAGGGTTAGATTTAAAGGTTAGGGTTTAGTGTTAAGATTAGGGAAAGTGTGAGGTTTACGGTTAGGTTTAGGGTTAGGGTTAGGGATAGTGTTTGGGTTATGATTAGTGTTATTATTAGGGTTAGGGTTAGGGTCAGGTTTAGGTTTAGGTTTAGGGTTAGGGTTAGGGTTAGATTTAGGGTTAGGTTTAGGTTTATTGTTAGATTTAGGGTTTAGGGTTTAAGGTTTAAGGTTTAGGATTGTTTAAGGTTTAGGGTAGATTAGGTTTAGGGTTTAGAGTTTAGTATTATGGTTACGGTTAGGGTTAGGGTTAGGGTTAGAGTTAGGGTTAGGGTTAGGGTTAGGGTTAGGGTTAGGGTTAAGGTTAGGCTTAATGTTAGGGTTAGGGTTATGGTTAGTGTTAGGATTAGGGTTAGGGTTAGGGTCAGGGTTAGGTTTAGGGTTAGGGATAGGCTTAGGGTTAGATTTAGGTTTAGGTTTAGGTTTATTGTTAGATTTAGGGTTTAGGGTTTAAGGTTTATGGTTTAGGATTGTTTAAGGTTTAGGGTGGATTAGGTTTAGGGTTTAGAGTTTAGTGTTATGGTTATGGTTAGGGTTAGGGTTAGGGATGGGGTTAGGGTTAGGGTTAGGGTTATGGTAAGGGTTAGGGTTAGGGTTAGGGTTAGGGTTATGGTAAAAGTAAGGGGGTTAGTGTTAGGGTTTGGGTTAGGGTTAGGGTTAGGGTTAGGTTTAGGTTAGGGTTAGGGTTAGGGTTAGTGTTAGTGTTAGGGTTATTATTAGGGGGTTAGGTTTAAGTTAAGATTAGTGTTAGGGTTAGAGTTAGAAATAGGGTTAGTGTTAGGATTAGGGTCAGGGTTAGGTTTAGGGTTAGGGTTAGGGTTAGGGTTAGGGTTAAAGTCAGGGAGGGTTTAGGGTTAGGGTTAGGGTTAGGGTTAGATTTAGGGTTAGGTTTAGGTTTATTGTTAGATTTAGGATTTAGGGTCTAAGTTTTATGGTTTAGGATTTTTTAAGGTTTAGGGTGGATTAGGTTTACGGTTTAGAGTTTAGTGTCATGGTTACGGTTAGGGTTAGGGTTAGGGTTAGGGTTAGGATTAGGGTTAAGGTTAGGGTTAGGATTAGGTTTAGGGTTAGGGTTAGGGTTAGGGTTAGGGTTATGGTTAGGGTTAGGATTAGAATTAGGGTTAGGGTTAGGGTAAGGGTTAGGGGTGAGGGTTAGGGTTATGGTTATTGTTAGGTTTAGGGTTTAGGGTTTAGTGTTTAGGGTTTAAGGTTTATTGTTTTGGATTGTTTAAGATTTAGGGTGGTTTACGTTAAGGGTTTAGGGTTTAGAGTTTAGGATTATTTAAGGTTTAGGGTTGTTTAGGGTATAGAGTTTAGGGTTAAAAGTTTAGGGTTGTTTAGGGTTTAGTGTTTAGGGTTTAGGGTTGTTTAAGGTTTAGTGTTTAAGGTTTAGGTTTTAGGGTTTTTTTGGGTTAAGTGTTTAGTGTTGTTTAGGGTATAGTGTTAATGGTTTAGGGTTTAGGGTTATTTACGGTTTAGTGTTTAAGGTTTAGGGTATAGGGTTGTTTAGGGTTTAGTGTTTAGGGTTGTTTATGGTTTAGTGATTAGGGTTGTTTAGGGTTGTTTAGAGTTTCGTGTTTAGGGTTATTCAGGGTTTATGATTTAGGGTTGTTCAGGGTTTAGGATTTATGGTTGTTCAGGTTTTAGGATTTAGGGATTAAGGTTAATGGGTTAGGGTTAGGGTTAGGGTTAGGGTTAGGGTTAGCATTAGGGTTAGAGTTAGGGTTAGAGTTAGGGTTAGAGTTAGGGTTATGGGGTTATGTTAGGCTTAAGGTTAGGGTTAGGGTTATGGGGTTAAGGTTAGGGTTGGGGTTAGGGTTAGGTTTAGGTTTAGGTTTAGGGTTAGGGTTATGGTTATTCTTAGATTTATGGTTTAAAATTTAGGGTTTACGGTTTAAGGTTTAGGGTTTAGGATTGTTTAAATTTTAGGGTGGTTTAGGTTTAGGGTATAGAATTTAGCGTTTAAGATTGTTTAATGGTTAGGGTTGTTTAGGTTTTAGCGTTTAGAGTTGTTTAGGGTTTTTTAGGGTTGTTTATAATTTAGTGTTTAGGGTAGTTCAGGATTTATGATTTAGGATATTTTAAGGTTTAGGGTTTAAGGTTGTATAGTGTTTTAGGGTTTAGGGTATAATGTTTAGGGTTAAGGGTTTAGGGTTGTTTAGGGTATAGTGTTAATGGTTTTAGGGTTTAGGCTTGTTTAGGGTTTAGTGTTTAGGGTTTAGGGTTTAGGGTTTTTTAGCTTTTAGTGTTTATAGTTTAGGGTTTAGGGTGCTTTTGGAATTAGTGTTTCGGGTTTTTCGGGGTTTAAGGTTTAGGATTTAGGGTGTTAGGGTTAGTGTTAGGGTTAGGTTTAGGGTTAAGGTGAGGGTTAGGGTGAGGTTTAAGGTTAGGGTTAGGGTTAAGGTTAGTGTTAGTGTTAGGGTAAGGGTTAGGGTTAGAGATAGGGTTAGGGTTAGAATTAGGGTTAAGGTTAGGGTTAGGGTTAGGGTTAGGGGTTAGGGTTAGGGTTAGTGTTAGGGGTTAGGGGTTAGGGGTTAGTGTTAGGGTTAGGGTTAGGGTTAGGGTTAGGGTTAGGTTTAGTGTTAGGGTTATTATAAGGGGGTTAGGTTTTAATTTAGGATTAGTGTTAGGGTTAGAATTAGAAATAGGGTTAGTGTTAGGATTAGGGTCAGGGTTAGGTTTAGGGATAGGGTTAGGGTTAAGGGTAGGGTTAGGGTTAGGGTTAGATTTAAAGTTTAGGGTTTAGTGTTAGGATTAGGGATAGTGTGAGTTTTAAGGTTAGGTTTATGGTTAGGGTTAGGGTTAGTGTTTGGGTTATGATTAGTGTTAGGATTAGGGTTAGGGTTAGGGTCAGGTTTAGGTTTAGGGTTAGGGTTAGGGTTAGAATTAGATTTAGGTTTAGGTTTAGGTTTATTGTTAGATTTAGGGTTTAGGGTTTAAGGTTTATGGTTTAAGATTGTTTAAGATTTAGGGTGGATTAGGTTTAGGGTTTAGAGTTTAGTATTATGGTTACGGTTAGGGTTAGAGTTAGGGTTAGAGTTAGGGTTAGGGTTAGGGTTAGGGTTAGGGTTAGGGTTAAGGTTAGGGTTAGTGTTAGGGTTAGGGTTATGGTTAGTGTTAGGATTAGGGTTAGGGTTAGGGTCAGGGTTAGGTTTAGGGTTAGGGATAGGGTTAGGGTTAGATTTAGGGTTAGGTTTAGGTTTATTGTTAGATTTAGGGTTTAGGGTTTAAGGTTTATGGTTTAGGATTGTTCAAGGTTTAGGGTGGATTAGGTTTAGGGTTTAGAGTTTAGTGTTATGGTTACGGTTAGGGTTAGGGTTAGGGTTAGGGTTAGGATTAGGGTTAGGGTTAGGGTTAGGATTAGGTTTAGGGTTAGGGTTAGGGTTAGGGTTAGGGTTAGGGTTAGGGTTAGGGTTAGGGTTAGGGTTAGGGTTAGGGTTAGGGTTAGGGTTAGGGTTAGGGTATGGGTTAGGGGTTAGGGTTAGGGTTAGGGTTAGGGTTAGGGTTTAGGGTTTAGTGTTTAGGGTTTAAGGTTTAGGGTTTAGGATTGTTTAAGATTTAGGGTGGTTTACGTTAAGGGTTTAGGGTTTAGAGTTTAGGATTGTTTAAGGTTTAGGGTTGTTTAGGGTATAGAGTTTAGGGTTAAAAGTTTAGGGTTGTTTAGGGTTTAGTGTTTAGGGTTTAGGGTTGTTTAAGGTTTAGTGTTTAAGGTTTAGGTTTTAGGGTTGTTTTGGGTTTAGTGTTTAGTGTTGTTTAGGGTATAGTGTTAATGGTTTAGGGTTTAGGGTTATTTAGGGTTTAGTGTTTAAGGTTTAGGGTATAGGGTTGTTTAGTGTTTAGTGTTTAGGGTTGTTTATGGTTTAGTGATTAGGGTTGTTTAGGGTTGTTTAGAGGTTAGTGTTTAGGGTTATTCAGGGTTTATGATTTAGGGTTGTTCAGGGTTTAGGATTTATGGTTGTTCAAGTTTTAGGATTTAGGGATTAAGGTTAATGGGTTAGGGTTAGGGTTAGGGTTAGGGTTAGCATTAGGGTTAGAGTTAGGGTTAGAGTTAGGGTTAGAGTTAGGGTTATGGGGTTATGTTAGGCTTAAGGTTAGGGTTAGGGTTATGGGTTTAAGGTTAGGGTTGTGGTTAGGGTTAGGTTTAGGTTTAGGGTTAGGGTTAGGGTTATGGTTATTCTTAGATTTATGGTTTAAAATTTAGGGTTTATGGTTTAAGGTTTAGGGTTTAGGATTGTTTAAGTTTTAGGGTGGTTTAGGTTTAGGTTATATAATTTAGCGTTTCATATTGTTTAATGGTTAGGGTTGTTTAGGTTTTAGCGTTTAGAGTTGTTTAGGGTTTTTTAGGGTTGTTTATAATTTAGTGTTTAGGGTTGTTCAGGATTTATGATTTAGGATATTTTAAGGTTTAGGGTTTAAGGTTGTATAGTGTTTTAGGGTTTAGGGTATAATGTTTAGGGTTAAGGGTTTAGGGTTGTTTAGGGTATAGTGTTAATGGTTTTAGGGTTTAGGCTTGTTTAGGGTTTAGTGTTTAGGGTTTAGGGTTTAGGGTTTTTTAGCGTTTAGTGTTTATAGTTTAGGGTTTAGGGTGCTTTTGGAATTAGTGTTTAGGTTTTTTCGGGGTTTAAGGTTTAGGATTTAGGGTGTTAGGGTTAGTGTTAGGGTTAGGTTTAGGGTTAAGGTGAGGGTTAGGGTGAGGGTTAAGGTTAGGGTTAGGGTTAAGGTTAGTGTTAGTGTTAGGGTAAGGGTTAGGGTTAGGGATAGGGTTAGGGTTAGAATTAGGGTTAAGTTTAGGGTTAGGGTTAGGGTTAGGGGTTAGGGTTAGGGTTAGTGTTAGGGGTTAGGGGTTAGTGTTAGTGTTAGGGTTAGGGTTAGGGTTAGGGTTAGGTTTAGTATTAGGGTTATTATTAGGGGGTTAGGTTTTAGTTTAGGATTAGTGTTAGGGTTAGAATTAGAAATAGTGTTAGTGTTAGGATTAGGGTCAGGGTTAGGTTTAGGGATAGGGTTAGGGTTAAGGGTAGGGTTAGGGTTAGGGTTAAATTTAAAGTTTAGGGTTTAGTGTTAGGATTAGGGATAGTGTGAGTTTTAAGGTTAGGTTAAGGTGAGGGTTATGATTAGTGTTTGGGTTATGATTAGTGTTAGGATTAGGGTTAGGGTTAGGGTCAGGTTTAGGTTTAGGGTTAGGGTTAGGGTTAGGGTTAGATTTAGGGTTAGGTTTAGGTTTATTGTTAGATTTAGGGTTTAGGGTTTAAGGTTTATGGTTTAGGATTGTTTAAGATTTAGGGTGGATTAGGTTTAGGGTTTAGAGTTTAGTATTATGGTTACGGTTAGGGTTAGAGTTAGGGTTAGAGTTAGGGTTAGTGTTAGGGTTAGGGTTAGGGTTAAGGTTAGGGTTAGTGTTAGGGTTAGGGTTATGGTTAGTGTTAGGATTAAGGTTAGGGTTAGGGTCAGGGTTAGGTTTAGGGTTAGGGATAGGGTTAGGATTAGATTTAGGGTTAGGTTTAGGTTTATTGTTAGATTTAGGGTTTAGGGTTTAAGGTTTATTGTTTAGGATTGTTCAAGGTTTAGGGTGGATTAGGTTTAGGGTTTAGAGTTTAGTGTTACGGTTACGGTTAGGGTTAGGGTTAAGGATGGGGTTATGGTTAGGGTTATGGTTATGGTAAAGTTTAGGGTTAGGGTTAGGGTTAGGGTAAAAGTTAGGGGGTTAGTGTTAGGGTTTGGGTTAGGGTTAGGGTTAGGGTTAGGGTTAGGGTTAGGGGTTAGGGTTAGTGTTAGGGTTAGTGTTAGGGTTAGGGTTATTATTAGGGGGTTAGGGTTAAGTTTAGAATTAGTGTTAGGTTAGAATTAGAAATAGGTTTAGTGTTAGGATTAGGGTCAGGGTTAGGTTTAGGGTTCGGGTTAGGGTTAGGGTTAGGGTTAGGGTCAGGGAGGGTTTAGGGTTAGGGTTAGATTTAGGGTTAGGTTTAGGTTTAATGTTAGATTTAGGGTTTAGGGTCTACGGTTTATGGTTTAGGATTGTTTAAGGTTTAGGGTGGATTAGGTTTAGGGTTTAGAGTTTAGTGTTATGGTTACGGTTAGGGTTAGGGTTAGGGTTAGGGTTAGAATTAGGGTTAAGGTTATGGTTAGGGTTAGGTTTAGGGTTAGGGTTAGGGTTAGGGTTATGGTTAGGGTTATGGTTAGGGTTAGGGTTAGGGTTAGGGTTAGGTTTAGGTTTAGGGTTAGGGTTAGGGTTAGGGTAAGGGTTAGGGGTTTGGGTTAGGGTTAGGGTTAAGGTTAGGTTTAGGGTTAAGGTTAGGGTTAGGGTTAAGGTTAGGGTTAGGGGTTAGGGTTAGGGTTAGTGTTAGTGGTTAGGGGTTAGTGTTAGGGTTAGGGTTAGGGTTAGGGTTAGGGTTAGGTTTAGTGTTAGGGTTATTATTAGGGGGTTAGGTTTTAGTTTAGGATTAGTGTTAGGGTTAGAATTAGAAATAGGGTTAGTGTTAGGATTAGGGTCAGAGTTAGGTTTAGGGAAATGGTTAGGGTTAGGGTTAAGGGTAGGGTTAGGGTTAGGGTTAGATTTAAAGTTTAGGGTTTAGTGTTAAGATTGGGGATAGTGTGAGGTTTAGGGTTAGGTTTAGGGTTAGGGTTAGGGATAGTGATTGGGTTATGATTAGTGTTATTATTAGGGTTAGGGTTAGGGTCAGGTTTAGGTTTAGGTTTAGGGTTAGGGTTAGGGTTAGATTTAGGGTTAGGTTTAGGTTTATTGTTAGATTTAGGGTTTAGGGTTTAAGGTTTAAGGTTTACGATTGTTTAAGGTTTAGGGTAGATTAGGTTTAGGGTTTAGAGTTTAGTATTATGGTTACGGTTAGGGTTAGGGTTAGGGTTAGAGTTAGGGTTAGGATTAGGGTTAGGGTTAGGGTTAGGGTTAAGGTTAGGGTTAATGTTAGGAATGGGGTTATGGTTAGTGTTATGATTAGGGTTAGGTTTAGGGTCAGGGTTAGGTTTAGGGTTAGGGATAGGGTTAGGGTTAGATTTAGGTTTAGGTTTAGGTTTATTGTTAGATTTAGGGTTTAGGGTTTAAGGTTTATGGTTTAGGATTGTTTAAGGTTTAGGGTGGATTAGGTTTAGGGTTTAGAGTTTAGTGTTATGGTTACGGTTAGGGTTAGGGTTAGGGATGGGGTTAGGATTAGGGTTAGGGTTATGGTAAGGGTTAGGTTTAGGGTTAGGGTTAGGGTTATGGTAAAAGTTAGGGGGTTATTGTTAGGGTTTGGGTTAGGGTTAGGGTTAGGGTTAGGGTTAGGTTAGGGTTAGGGTTAGGGTTAGGGTTAGGGTTATTATTAGGGGGTTAGGTTTAAGTTTAGGATTAGTGTTAGGGTTAGAATTAGAAATAGGGTTAGTGTTAGGATTAGGGTCAGGGTTAGGTTTAGGGTTAGGGTTAGGGTTAGGGTTAAAGTCAGGGAGGGTTTAGGGTTAGGGTTAGGGTTAGGGTTAGATTTAGTGTTAGGTTTAGGTTTATTGTTAGATTTAGGATTTAGGGTCTAAGGTTTATGGTTTAGGATTGTTTAAGGTTTAGGGTGGATTAGGTTTAGGGTTTAGAGTTTAGTGTTATGGTTACGGTTAGGGTTAGGGTTAGGGTTAGGTTTAGGATTAGGGTTAAGGTTAGGGTTAGGATTAGGTTTAGGGTTAGGGTTAGGGTTAGGGTTAGGGTTAGGGTTAGGATTAGGGTTAGGGTTTGGGTTAGCATTAGGGTTAGAGTTAGGGTTAGAGTTAGGGTTAGAGTTAGGGTTATGGGGTTATGTTAGGCTTAAGGTTAGGGTTAGGGTTATGTGGTTAAGGTTAGGGTTGGGGTTAAGGTTAGGTTTAGGTTTAGGGTTAGGGTTAGGGTTATGGTTATTCTTAGATTTATGGTTTAAAATTTAGGGTTTATGGTTTAAGGTTTAGGGTTTAGGATTGTTTAAGTTTTAGGGTAGTTTAGTTTTAGGGTATAGAATTTAGCGTTTCAGATTGTTTAATGGTTAGGGTTGTTTAGGTTTTAGCGTTTAGAGTTGTTTAGGGTTTTTTAGGGTTGTTTATAATTTAGTGTTTAGGGTTGTTCAGGATTTATGATTTAGGATATTTTAAGGTTTAGGGTTTAAGGTTGTATAGTGTTTTAGGGTTTAGGGTATAATGTTTAGGGTTAAGGGTTTAGGGTTGTTTAGGGTATAGTGTTAATGGTTTTAGGGTTTAGGCTTGTTTAGGGTTTAGTGTTTAGGGTTTAGGGTTTAGGGTTTTTTAGCGTTTAGTGTTTATAGTTTAGGGTTTAGGGTGCTTTTGGAATTAGTGTTTAGGGTTTTTCGGGGCTTAAGGTTTAGGATTTAGGGTGTTAGGGTTAGTGTTAGGGTTAGGTTTAGGGTTAAGGTGAGGGTTAGGGTGAGGGTTAAGGTTAGGGTTAGGGTTAAGGTTAGTGTTAGTGTTAGGGTAATAGTTAGGGTTAGGGATTGGGTTAGGGTTAGGGTTAGGGTTAAGGTTAAGGTTAGGGTTAGGGTTAGGGGTTAGGGTTAGGGTTAGTGTTAGGGGTTAGGGGTTAGTGTTAGGGTTAGGTTTAGGGTTAGGGTTAGGGTTAGGGTTAGGTTTAGTGTTAGGGTTATTATTAGGGGGTTAGGTTTTAGTTTAGGATTAGTGTTAGGGTTAGAATTAGAAATAGGGTTAGTGTTAGGATTAGGGTCAGGGTTAGGTTTAGGGATAGGGTTAGGGTTAAGGGTAGGGTTAGGGTTAGGGTTAGATTTAAAGTTTAGGGTTTAGTGTTAGGATTAGGGATAGTGTGAGTTTTAGGGTTAGGTTTTGGGTTAGGGTTAGGGTTAGTGTTTGGGTTATGATTAGTGTTAGGATTAGGGTTAGGGTTAGGGTCAGGTTTAGGTTTAGTGTTAGGGTTAGGGTTAGGGTTAGATTTAGGGTTAGGTTTAGGTTTATTGTTAGATTTTGGGTTAGGTTTAGGTTTATTGTTAGATTTAAGGTTTAGGGTTTAAGGTTTATGATTTAGGATTGTTTAAGGTTTAGGGTGGATTGGGTTTAGGGTTTAGAGTTTAGTATTATTTTTACGGTAAGGGTTAGGGTTAGGGTTAGAGTTAGGGTTAAGGTTAGGGTTAGGGTTAGGGTTAAGGTTAGGGTTAGTGTTAGGGTTAGGGTTATGGTTAGTGTTAGGATTAGGGTTAGGGTTAGGGTCAGGGTTAGGTTTAGGGTTAGGGATAGGGTTAGGGTTAGATTTAGGGTTAGGTTTAGGTTTATTGTTAGATTTAGGGTTTAGGGTTTAAGGTTTATGGTTTAGGATTGTTTAAGTTTAGGGTGGATTAGGTTTAGGGTTTAGAGTTTAGTGTTATGGTTACGGTTAGGGTTAGGGTTAGGGATGGGGTTAGGGTTAGGGTTAGGGTTATGGTAAAGGTTAGGGTTAGGGTTAGGGTTAGGGTAAAAGTTAGGGGGTTAGTGTTAAGGTTTGGGTTAGGGTTAGGGTTAGGGTTAGGGTTAGATTAGGGTTAGGGTTAGGGTTAGGGGTTAGGGTTAGTGTTAGGGTTAGGGTTATTATTAGGGGGTTAGGGTTAAGTTTAGGATTAGTGTTAGGGTTAGAATTAGAAATTGGTTTAGTGTTAGGATTAGGGTCAGGGTTAGGTTTAGGGTTAGGGTTAGGGTTAGGGTCAGGGAGGGTTTAGGGTTAGGGTTAGATTTAGGGTTAGGTTTAGGTTTAATGTTAGATTTGGGTTTAGGGTCTACGGTTTATGGTTTAGGATTGTTTAAGGTTTAGGGTGGATTAGGTTTAGGGTTTAGAGTTTAGTGGTATGGTTACGGTTAGGGTTAGCGTTAGGGTTAGGGTTAGGGTTAGGATTAGGTTTAAGGTTAGGGTTAAAGTTAGGTTTAGGGTTAGGGTTAGGGTTAGGGTTAGGGTTAGGGTTATGGTTAGGGTTAGGGTTACGGTTAGGTTTAGGGTTAAGGTTAGGGTTAGGGTTAGGGTAAGGGTTAGGGGTTAGGGTTAGGGTTAGGGTTAAGGTTAGGGTTAGGGTTAAGGTTAGGGTTAGGGTTAGAGTTAGGGTTAGGGTTAGGGTTAGGGTTAGGGTTAGGGTAAGCTTAGGGTTAGGGTTAGGGTTAGGGTTAGGGGTTAGGGTTAGGGTTAGTGTTAGGGGTTAGGGGTTAGGGTTAGGGTTAGGGTTAGGGTTAGGGTTAGGGTTAGGGTTAGGGTGAGTGTTAGGGTTAGGGTTATGTGGTTATGTTAGGCTTAAGGTTAGGGTTAGGGTTAGGGTTAGGGTAAGGTTAGGGTTAGGGTTAGGGTTAGGGTTAGGGGTTAGGGGTTAGGGTTAGGGTTAGGGTTAGGGTTAGGGTTAGGTTAGGGTTAGGGTTAGTGTGAGGGTTAGGGTTAGGGTTATGTGGTTAAGGTTAGGTTTGGGGTTAGGGTTAGGTTTAGGTTTAGGGTTAGAGTTAGGGTTATGGTTATTCTTAGATTTATGGTTTAAAATTAAGGGTTTATGGTTTAAGGTTTAGGGTTTATGATTGTTTAAGTTTTAGGGTGGTTTAGGTTTAGGGTATAGGGTTTAGCGTTTAAGATTGTTTAATGTTTAGGGTTGTTTATGTTTTAGCGTTTAGAGTTGTTTAGGTTTTTTTAGGGTTGTTTATGATTTAGTTTTTAGGGTTGTTCAGGATTTAAGATTTAGGATATTTTAAGGTTTAGGGTTTAAGTTTGTATAGTGTTTTAGGGTTTAGGCTATAATGTTTAGGGTTAAGAGTTTAGGGTTGTTTAGAGTATAGTGTTAATGGTTTTAGGGTTTAGGCTTGTTTAGGGTTTAGTGTTTAGGGTTTAGGGTTTTTTAGCGTTTAGTGTTTAGAGTTTAGGGTTTAGGGTGCTTTTGGAATTAGTGTTTAGGGTTTTTCTGGGTTTAGGGTTTAGGATTTAGGGTGTTAGGGTTAGTGTTAGGGTTAGGTTAAGGGTTAGGGTGAGGGTTAGGGTGAGGGTTAAGGTTAGGGTTAGGGTTAAGGTTAGTGTTAGTGTTAGGGTAAGGGTTAGGGTTAGGGATAGGGTTAGGGTTAGGGTTAGGGTTAGGGTTAGGGTTAGTGTTAGGGTTGGGTTAGGGTTAGGGTTAGGGTTAGGGGTTAGGGTTAGGGTTAGTGTTAGGGGTTAGGGGTTAGGGTTAGGGTTAGGGTTAGGGTTAGGTTTAGTGTTAGGGTTATTATTAGGGGATTAGGTTTAAGTTTAGGATTAGTGTTAGTGTTAGAATTAGAAATAGGGTTAGTGTTAGGATTAGGGTCAGGGTTAGGTTTAGGGATATGGTTAGGGTTAGGGTTAAGGGTAGGGTTAGGGTTAGGGTTAGATTTAAAGTTTAGGGTTTAGTGTTAGGATTAGGGATAGTGTGAGGTTTAGGGTTAGGGTTAGGTTTAGGGTTAGGGTTAGGGTTAGTGTTTGGGTTATGGTTAGTGTTAGGATTAGGGTTAGGGTTAGGGTCAGGGTTAGGTTTAGGGTTAGGGTTAGGGTTAGGTTTAGATTAAGGGTTAGGTTTAGGTTTATTTTTAGATTTAGGGTTTAGGGTTTAAAGTTTATGGTTTAGAATTGTTTAAGGTTTAGGGTGGATTAGGTTTAGGGTTTAGAGTTTAGTATTATGGTTACGGTTAGGGTTAGGGTTAGGGTTAGGGTTAGGGTTAGGGTTAAGGTTAGTGTTAGGGTTAGGGTTAGGGTTATGGTTAGTGTTAGGATTAGGGTTAGGGTTAGGGTCAGGGTTAGGTTTAGGGTTAGGGTTAGGGTTAGGGTTAGATTTAGGGTCAGGTTTAGGTTTATTGTTAGATTTAGGGTTTAGGGTTTAAGGTTTATGGTTTAGGATTTTTTAAGGTTTAGGGTGGATTAGGTTTATGGTTTAGAGTTTAGTGTTATGGTTACGGTTAGTGTTAGGGTTAGGGTTAGGGTTAGGGTTAGGGTTAGGGTTAGGGTAATGCTTAGGGTTAGGGTTAGGGTTAGGATTAGGTTTAGGGTTAGGGTTAGGGTAAGGGTTAGGGTTTAGGGTTAGAGTTATGGTTATTGTTAGGTTTAGGGTTTAGGGTTTAGTGTTTAGGGTTTAAGGTTTAGGGTTTAGGATGGTTTAAGATTTAGAGTGGTTTAGGTTAAGGGTTTAGGGTTTAGACTTTAGGATTGTTTAAGGTTTTGGGTTATTTAGGGTACAGTGTTTAGGGTTAAAAGTTTACGGTTGTTTAGGCTTTAGTTTTTAGGGTTTAGGGTTGTTTAAGTTTTAGTGTTTAAGGTTTAGGTTTTAGGGTTGTTTTGGGTTAATGTTTAGTGTTGTTTAGGGTATAGTGTTAATGGTTTAGGTTTTAGGGTTATTTAGGGTTTAGTGTTTAAGGTTTAGGGTGTAGGGTTGTTTAGGGTTTAGTGTTTAGGGTTGTTTATGGTTTAGTGATTAGGGTTGTTTAGGGTTGTTTAGAGGTTAGTGTTTAGCGTTATTCAGGGTTTATGATTTAGGGTTCTTCAGGGTTTAGGATTTATGGTTGTTCAGGGTTTAGGATTTAGGAATTAAGGTTAAGGGGTTAGGGTTAGGTTTAGGGTTAGGGTTAGGGTTAGGGTTAGGGTTAGGGTTAGGGTTAGGGTTAGGGTTAGGGTTAGGGTTAAGGTTAGGGTTAGGGTTAGGGTTATGGTTAGTGTTAGGATTAGGGTTAGGGTTATGGTCAGGGTTAGGTTTAGGGTTAGGGTTAGGGTTAGATTTAGGGTCAGGTTTAGGTTTATTGTTAGATTTAGGGTTTAGGGTTTAAGGTTTATGGTTTAGGATTGTTTAAAGTTTAGGGTGGATTAGGTTTAGGGTTTAGAGTTTAGTGTTATGGTTATAGTTAGTGTTAGGGTTAGGGTTAGGGTTAGGGTTAGGGTTAGGGTTAGGGTTAGGGTTAGGGTAATGGTTAGGGTTAGGGTTAGGGTTAGGGTTAGGGTAAAGGTTAGGAGTTAGTGTTAGGGTTAGGGTTAGGGTTAGGGTTAGGTTAGGGTTAGGGTTAGGGTTAGGGTTAGGGTTAGGGGTTAGGGTTAGTGTTAGGGTTAGGGTTATTATTAGGGGGTTAGGTTTAAGTTTAGGATTAGTGTTAGGGTTAGAATTAGAAATAGGGTTAGTGTTAGGATTAAGGTCAGGGTTAGGTTTAGGGTTAGGGTTAGGGTTAGGGTTAGATTTAGGGTCAGGTTTAGGTTTATCGTTAGATTTAGGGTTTAGGGTTTAAGGTTTATGGTTTAAGATTGTTTAAGGTTTAGGGTGGATTAGGTTTAGGGTTTAGAGTTTAGTGTTATGGTTACGGTTAGTGTTAGGGTTAGGGTTAGGGTTAGGGTTAGGGTAATGGTTAGGGTTAGGGTTAGGGTAAGGGTTAGGGTAAGGGTTAAGGTTAGGGGCTAGGGTTAGTGTTAGGGTTAGGGTTATTATTAGGGGGTTAGGTTTAAGTTTGGGATTAGTGTTAGGCTTAGAATTAGAAATAGGGTTAGTGTTAGGATTAGGGTCAGGGTTAGGTTTAGCGTTAGGGTTAGGGTTAGGGTTAGGGTTAGGGTTAGGGTTAGATTTAGGGTTAGGTTTAGTTTTATTGTTAGATTTAGGATTTAGGGTCTAAGGTTTATGGTTTAGGATTGTTTAAGGTTTAGGGTGGATTAGGTTTAGGGTTTAGAGTTTAGTGTTATGGTTACGGTTAGGGTTAGGGTTAGGGTTAGGGTTAGGATTATGGTTAAGGTTAGGGTTAGGATTAGGTTTAGAGTTAGGGTTAGGGTTAGGGTTAGGGTTAGGGTTAGGTTTGGGTTAGGGTTAGGGTTAGGGTTAGGGTAAGGGTTAGGGGTTAGGGTTAGGGTTATGGTTATTGTTAGGTTTAGGGTTTAGGGTTTAGTGTTTAGGGTTTAAGGTTTAGGGTTTAGGATTGTTTAAGATTTAGGGTGGTTTAGGTTAAGGGTTTAGGGTTTAGACTTTAGGATTGTTTAAGGTTTAGGGTTGTTTAGGGTATAGCGTTTAGGGTTAAAAGTTTAGGGTTCTTTAGGCTTTAGTGTTTAGGGTTTAGGGTTGTTTAAGTTTTAGTGTTTAAGGTTTAGGCTTTAGGGTTGTTTTGGTTTAATGTTTAGTGTTTTTTAGGGTATAGTGTTAATGGTTTAGGGTTTACGGTTATTTAGGTTATAGTGTTTTAGGTTTAGGGTATAGGGTTGTTTAGGGTTTAGTGTTTAGGTTAGTTTATGGTTTAGTTTAGGGTTGTTTAGGGTTGTTTAGAGGTTATTGTTTAGGGTTATTCAGGGTTTATGATTTAGGGTTGTTCAGGGTTTAGGATTTATGGTTGTTCTGGGTTTAGGATTTAGGGATTAAGGTTAAGGGGTTAGGGTTAGGGTTAGGGTTAGTGTTAGGGTTAGGGTTAGGGTTAGGGTTAGAGTTAGGGTTAGGTTTAGAGTTAGGGTTAGGGTTAGGGTTAGGGTTATGGTTAGTGTTAGGATTAGGGTTAGGGTTAGGGTCAGGGTTAGGTTTAGGGTTAGGGTTAAGGTTAGGGTTAGATTTAGGGTCAGGTTTAGGTTTATTGTTAGATTTAGGGTTTAGGGTTTAAGGTTTATGGTTTAGGATTGTTTAAGGTTTAGGGTGGATTAGGTTTAGGGTTTAGAGTTTAGTGTTATGGTTATGCTTAGTGTTAGGGTTAGGGTTAGGGTTAGGGTTAGGGTTAGGTTTAGGGTAATAGTTAGGGTTAGGGTTAGAGTTAGGGTTAGGGTAAGGGTTAGGGGTTAGTGTTAGGATTAGGGTTAGGGTTAGGTTAGTGTTAGGGTTAGGGTTAGGGTTAGGGTTAGGGTTAGGGGTTAGGGTTAGTGTTAGGGTTAGGGTTATTATTAGGGGGTTAGGTTTAAGTTTAGGATTAGTGTTAGGGTTAGAATTAGAAATAGGGTTAGTGTTAGGATTAGGGTCAGGGTTAGGTTTAGGGTTAGGGTTAGGGTTAGGGTTAGGGTTAGGGTTAGGGTTAGGGTCAGAGAGGGTTTAGGGTTAGGGTTAGGGTTAGGGTTAGATTTGGGGTTAGGTTTAGGTTTATTGTTAGATTTAGGATTTAGGGTCTAAGGTTTCTGGTTTAGGATTGTTTAAGGTTTAGGGTGGATTAGGTTTAGGGTTTAGAGTTTAGTGTTATGGTTACGGTTAGGGTTAGGGTTAGGG